>NW_026975170.1:0-144654 GCF_030014295.1 Loxodonta africana | reverse complement strand
TTACCTCTGTCTTCCCTCCCATGTATGGTCATGGTCCAGATTCAAAGCTTGTTTCTCCTACTTTTGTTTCTTCTCTGAAACTATCAATAGAATTTTTTTCTCCTTGCTCTTTCTTTTTGTGTATAATGTCATAAATGCTAGTGCCCAAATCACAGAATTTGGAGGGGGGGAATGAAAACAAAAAAAAAGACAGGTGAAAATATAAATAGGCTACAAATAAATATTTATTGCTATTTCAATAGATAAAAGCAAAATAAAAGGGACAAAAAAAGACCTCTTTGGATTTATTTTTACACAAGAAAAAACATCCTCTTCTATTTAAACCCGTGGAAAATACTGAAAGCTGCTTCAATGTCAGGCACACAGCCCTTGAAATGAGTTCGCAGGACAGGATACTAGCACATAAACAGGGGGACATGGATCAGCAACAATCTGTTTCATTGGCAGTCATGAGACATGGCATCAAATAACCGATCTGATGTGGCATTCGTTATTTCTGTATTGTGTTGTTTTCCCCTTTAATTTAGGAAAATATTAACTATTTCAAGGACAAAATCACTTTAAAAAGTTGATTGTAAATATGATGTACATATATTCACAAAAATGTGGAGAAATTCTATCCCTTCAAAAGTATAGGAAAAAATATTCAGGGAACTAGTAACTAAAAATAATGAAACGTATGAATCCTTAGAATAGGGAAGGCAAAGATATCCCAAGAAGGCAAAGTAAAAATAAATCTGAATCAAGATATAATGTAGTGAAACTTCAGTACATGAATACAAGAAAAAAATCTTAGAAACAACCAGAGAGTAAAGAAAGACATGGCCTACATAAAATAAATAAATAAAATAAGACTAATAGTTTATTTCTTTAAAAACATGATGGAGTTTTTTAGATGAAGCAGGTCATTAAACAGTTGAAAATTCAAACCTCTATTTAATAGGAGAAACAAGAAAATAATATCTGCTATCAACATTTCTATTCATATTTATATTTCATATTTTAATTGGCCAAAAAAAAGAGAAAAAAATTATAAGGATTGTGAATTGATATACAATATTATTATTGAAGATTATACAATAGTCTAAACAGAAAACCTAATAGAAATTAAATGCAAGTGATGAATTTTAACAGAAAGCTTAACAATGTTCTTAGATGAATTTTCAAAACCATTAAACAAAAGCTTTACAAAATTTATTTTAAAAGATACGCGTTAGATTAGAACAAAAGCACACACACAAATTTTATTTCAGATGAAAAGTTGTTCAATAGAATGACGAGTTATTAAAATTTTTAGGAGAAATTAAGGAAAATATCTCGGGGTCAAAGGGACGAGAATGAATCTTTAAACCCAAGAAGTCCAAACAGTACAGATTAAGAAATTTAAATGCATTTGTATTAAGAACTATTGTCAGTCTTTGCAAAGAGAATGAAATAACAGGCATAAACTGGAAGAAGAAAGTATCTGTGTACAGAGTACATAAAGAACATTTACAAATAGTCATGAATACAAATACAAAAAAGTGGGTAAATGGCATCAGTAAATGTTTTCAGAGAAAAGGAAACATAAATCACTATCGAACAGGTGAAATAATATTCAAAGTCATCAGAAATGAGGGAACTTCAAATTATATCCAGATGTAATTCCATTCCAAAGTCAACAGATTAGAAAAACTCAAAAGTTTGTAAATACCAAACATAGTTTAGAACACAAAATAACTTACCTATTTAATTTTTAGGTGCATAAAAGCTAAATATTAGTAATTTCTAATCAAAGAAATCTAGAATGGAATAGTGATACTACTTATTTGTTTGCATATTTGTTCATTCGTTTATTTAACATCTCTTTCTATTTGTTTATTATTGTCTTGAGCTTTAGTTTTCTTCAATACCAAACTTCAAATTGACCTGGATTTTAAGGGAAAAAGACATCAATGACTTCTAAATTTTGCGTACCTGATTCACCTGGTTAGTTTTCTTCATGATGAATTTGCTTTAAATTACTGATCATTAAACTTGATAAAAAAAAAAAGAACTTTATTTTATTTTATTTTTCTTGTTTGTATGAATTTGAAGAGCTTAAATCTGGACGAAAAAAGACTTCATGGCTCTCTCTTGGTTACTGCTTGGGCCCAAGCACCTGTGTGTGTAGACTCAGAGTGCTTCTCAGAAGGTGGAAAAACATGCATTTACCCTTTGTTGGCTAGTGGGTGGGAAGGCTGCCCCTGGCTGGAAGGAGGTCAGCTTAAAACAGTAACCATGTGGTTGTGATGGTCTTTGAACCTGAGCAGAGAGAGTGACTATATTTATAACATTTATTTTAAGTAATTCTCTGTGTAGTTTGTCCTATTTTTTTGTTTGTTTGTTGGGTCTTTAGTAGAATCATATCACATGAGGATGTGGAAAGCTTTTAAAAGAATTTGTGTCCATATTTGAGCAAAGCAGTGGAGGTGATGCTTCCATCCTTGAATCTATCTTAGTTTATATAAAATAATAATCCAAAAGGCAGTAAAAACAGCAGCATCAATAATAATCATCATTAAGGCTAGTATTTGTTGAGCGCTTGCTGCATGCTGGACAATATTCTGAGTTGTTTGCATGTATTAACTAATTTAATTTTTAATAAAAAAATTAATGGTGGATGCTATTACCACTTTCAAGTAATTCTTGGAAGTTAATAGCTAATCTCTGGACCAAGAGAGCAAATAATAACTTCCTGCTTCTGCAATTCAGACAGAGTAAGTCATCCCATCCTACGTCCCACCATCACACTCCACTTATCCTCAATGTATGGACCCCTGAGGACATACTTCTCTTTTTATGCCACAGGAAGAGTTCTAGGTCTTAATGTTCTCTTAACCATCCAAAGTGGCTTACAATTTCGACGTATAATACAATTAAAATATGTTTCTCACACAACATCAAGTGATAATAAAACAATAACAACACCACTAAAAGGCATCAAACCTAAATTCAGAGGTAGCTTTTCATTGAAGCTAAAGAAAGGAGCTGCAGGATTTCTCACCTGTGCAGGCCCCTTCCAAGGTCATATCGATTTTATATTTGCAAGTTTGCTTGCTTTCCTGTTCTTAAATCAAGTGCCAAAAATATCTAAGTTTCACACTATTCAAAACTTAACAAATGTCCCCTTGATATTCTGGATCTATTTCCACCAATGACTGAAACTGAGTTAAGTGTTGACCATATATAGTAATCAATTCTTCAGTTAAACTCTGAGATTTTGTTTCCAAAATGCCTGTGTTTTGTCCTGTGACTGACTTAATGATTGTTTGTAGGGGCTGAAACATTTGTACTGGATATGTGGACTTGCAGAAATCCAAGTCCCTTACTTGCATGACCAAGCCAACTTTCTTATTTTGGGAATAAAATTATTACAATATTTAATACATATTATCTCCAAAATTCTATAGTTCCTCAGTGTTTTATGCATATTTTATGTGGAAAGATATCAAACTATATTCTAGCTGATTACTAATTATGTGGAGTCTAAATCTGTACGCATATTTTAAGGTAAAACAGAAGTAATAGTTGCTTGTTTTTTTTTGAAACAGTCAGCTAATGTCAGCTTTTTTTTTTTTTTTTCACTTTAACAAATATATTTTGAGCCTTGACCATTTGTTCACTTACTTTTCCAGGAGTACAGCCACCAAGCCTAATAAAATATCACCTACAATTTGTTCAATGTGCTTTATTATGGACTAGAGACCTTGTGTTCCCAGAAGGCCTCTGAGAAACAAAATTTGAATTCCATTATGATTAGGCAGTCAGCCCCTTTCCATCAAAAAGCTGAAGGTCTCATAGAAGGATGAGAAAATGAGTTTGAACATTTCTTTTTTCCACTAAAATTTTTCATGGTAATTAGATGAAGGCATATTGTCTGAGGAAAAAAAAATTAAAAAAAAAAAAAAGCAATCTTATAAACTCATAGTGTGGTAACGTTTTCTAAAATGTGTTTCATATTAGAGTTTTCAACAATTTTAAATTTCTTTTCAATTTGTATTTCTGCCACCTTGTAGAAGTGCCAAGTTAAATAAACTGATTATTCATAACATATGTTGTTCTATCTGTATGACTCTTTGATATATATGACCAAAAAATAATATAATTTAACCTAAAATTTTGTGAAAGACAGACTTGTTGTGAATCTATACTTCCCCAAGTGGGATGACAGGAAACTCTTCTATTTAATTTTGCAGGCCTGTTCCCCAGCTCCTTGTTTAATGTTTTATTTCAAATAAAATTTCCTAGGAGAATGAAACATATCTCTAAGTGAGAGACTATATATCTCAATTGAAATAATTATTAAAAAATTATTTTATATATAGAAAATAATGTATATGTCTAGGTACCTAATGAAGAAGAATATGCTTTTCAATATAGTAGTTCATTCTGCAGCTTGAAAAATATGGCCGGCTGGGGGTACAGCGGACTCGTTCACAGTAACAACCACTCAGATTTCAAATAGCTGTTTCAGGCCACTAATTACTCTGAATGATGCCCTAAAATATTATAATACCTTGAAGACTTTACCATAATTCGTGTCAAAAAGATCAATATACAACAAACCTCAGGGATACTATTTACAGAAATGTGTTTTAGTTGATAAATTATGTAGAGTGAATTACATTGTTTTTCTTGCATGCTAATTTCCTTAATTTGGTGATTTCTGGGCTGGCTAGATTTTCCAGGTTACATTGGAATGATTTCTGCAAAACTGAATGTCAAGGTGGGTTATGTGATTTGACCGTATATTGAATTGAAATTTTCTTGGGGCAGCAATCACAAAGGAGCAAGATGAGGGTAAGGTATCTTGGTAAAATGAGATAAGGGCAGGGTTTGATGGTCCAGTGCAACTCCTACCTGGGCAGCTTGGTCCTGGAGGAATCACTTGTAGTCCTGATTGGGGTAGAATAAATGTCTGCTTCTTTCTTATTTTCGCCTAACCACTTTGTACTATGCTTAGGACATAGTCATATTCAACAATATTATTGGAATGGTGAAAAGTTGTAAAATATTTCCTGCAATACAAATATGTGGTGGTAAGAATCTTAGTCAGTTGTATTAAAATATTTTGTAAATTGTTTTATTTTAATGGAATATATATACACATATGTAAGTGTGAATATGTGTGTATATATACTTTGTAACTCTCTAGTTTTCATTACTCTTTGCATGCATGCACATTATCTCATCAAATTGATATTTTTTAGTTCCTGTCTCCATTTTCTCATGTAGTTATTTCAAATTGCTCGTGCAAAGTATGTTACGTTTAGTGTATTTCTGTAAATGATGCATTTTATATTTAGAATTATTTATACAAAAGAAATTCCTAATATGAAGCTGTTAGTTTAAGAGGTATGAAAATGATCAAAGGTCAAGACAAATGATTAGCAATTTTTAAAAAGATCTACCATGTTTAATCAAAACAATGTTAGTGTACATCTGATAACATTGTTCACATTTTACCCTAATAATTTAATAAAGTTGTTTGTTTAAATAAATTTGAATATTTTTAGATTATTTCTTTATTTTAAGCCTTCTATTTCATTTTCAATGTATCATTTACTTCTTCCATTTAGTCAGCTCTTTTTATTATGATTATTATTACTAGTTGGTAAGTTATTTTTTATTTGTGATATTAAATTTTCTTATTTGTTTTAAGAATTTTCTTCAGGTTCTTGTTTAGATTTATAATTCTTTGCATGAAATTCTTTGGTGTAAAAAACTACAAAATCTAAATAATGATCCACACAAGATGAAATGAGCATTCTGATAGATTGGAAATAGTTGCCAGTGTTCTCATTTTTATTCTATACAAATTTTTTTTCTCAATATTTTATTGAAGGGGCCCTGGTGGCACAGTTGTTATGCACTGGGTTGCTAACCCAAACATAGGGGGTTGAACCTACCAGGCATTTGGCAGGAGGAAGATGTGGCAATCTGGTTCTCTAAAGATTAAACCACTGCCATCGAGTAGATTCCAAATCATAGTGACCTTACAGGACAGAGTAGAACTGCCCCATAGGGATTCCAATGTTGTAAATCTTTACAGGAGCTGACTGCCATATCTTTCTCCCACAAAGCACCTGCTGGGTTCCAACTGCCAACCGTTCTGTTATCAGCTCACCACTTAATCACTTTGCCACCAGGGCTCCTTCCTTCCAGCCTTGGAAATCATAAGGAGCACTTCTACTCTGTCCTACAGCTCGTTATGAGTTGGAATAGGCTCCACGGCAATGGAAGTGTACATATTTTGTTGATGATATATTCTCATATACTAATTTATTATATTATATAAATTCTGTAAACCCATTGCTGTGGAGTCAAAGCCAACTCACAGTGACCCTATAAGACAGAGTAGAACTGCCCCATAGGGTTTCCAAGGCTGTAAATCTTTACAGGTGCAGACTTTCACACCATTCTTCTGCAGAGCAGCTGGTAGGTTCCAAACACCACCTAACTTTCAGTTAGCAGCCCAGCACTTTAATCACTACAAGCATCAGGGCTCCTTATAACTTCTATAGCTATCATATTCTTAATTTCCTGTTCTTTCTATCCTGCCACTTATCACTCTGTTTTATGACTTTTATTTCTATAAAATCTTGTATGTTGTATTTCCTCTTCTTTTGTTCTCTTATCAACATTTTTCTAAATTTTTATTTTTAACTTGATCCTTTTCTTTCAGGTTTTTATTTTTAAAAATTGCATCATGGTCTTAAATATATAACCTTGAAATTTAGATTTTATTTGCCTGCATTAGTTTACAAAGAACTAGTTTGTGATGATATTTATTTTATCCTTTCAGTTACATGTTATCTTTGAGTTATATATGCTATTTTTAGTATAATTATATTTAAATATTTTATTATTGTTGATTAATAATATTATTAGTAATTTGAAAATACTAAGAATATTAAAATATACTCATAATGTACTGTAATGTTAATTTTGTAAATTATAATTTAGAAATCAATTTATTGAACACTTTAAGCAAGTTACGTATTTTTCACTTATCAGATTTTCAAAATCAATAAAGCTTTTCAAATGAAGAACTAATTTTTTGTTATTGTTATTTTTATCTAGAGAGCAGGAATGCACCCCGCAAGCTGATTCCAGCACTGCCATAGGGCAGTGAGGCAGGAAGAGGCATTTGGCATGCGTTTTCCACATCAGGGGAGGCTGAACGGTGAAGATTCTGCTCTACCCTCCAGAACGAGGAAAAAATAACCCATAATTGGCGGCAAACAATAAATACCTACGTTTAACCTACCGCAATACAAAAAATACCCCTTTGGGAAAAACCTCTCACCCATTTACCTGCTCCCTTCCTGCTTTTCCCTGGGTCCCAGATGGCTGCATCCCCTGGACCAGTAGAAGGGACCCTGCACTTGCCCTGTGGCATTCTCTCAGCCTTGGAGAGGGAACAAATTAACGAATAGGAAAAAAAAATGCTGGCTCCCCTAAGCCAGAAAATCAGAGCAGAAACAGCTCCTTTTCCTAGGGACACACATAAGGGGTCCAAGGATTTTGAATGCCTTTCACCCATGCATAGACTTGCGCGGGTTCATTTCAACAGGGTAAAACACATTAGCACAGTAAAACAGGGTATAAGTCTAAAGTCTAACTTCAACTGTCTCAGCTAAACGACAGGGAAGCAAGTTTGTGTCATATGATACTGCTCTGCCTAATAAGCAGGACCCTTACCTACCCACTTCAGGGGCCTGAGGACTGATGGCTTCACCCAGGACACCTAGCCACCCATGACAGAGGTCCACGAATAAGTGGTGCCTCCCAGTCCTTACAGCCAACAGCATTGGGTGCCTATAGTCTGGATTCAAAACCCACTCACTACACACTGTAGAGAACAGGGAAATGCTTTCCTCAGAGACACTCAGGGATAGTTGTCAGCCCTTTGCCTTGCTCAGCACCTGACTCCCTACTCCACCCAGATACCTGTGCCTACAGCAATCACCTCTGCTTGTCTAGGACTGTAGGTGAGAACCTGCACCACACACTTGGTGACACCTGGGCTGAATTCATCCAAGAAATGTGAAAGTGCCCCTGGGCTCTTATACCTAGTATCAGCTCTAAACACCTGGTGACAGGATTTTAGAGCTTCAAAGGCACAATAAGCTATGAGTCAGAATCAACTTGGTGGCACTGGGTTTTGATCAAGCTAGCTCACTTGAGCAGTCTATTTGGGCATATCAAAACAAAACAAGAAGCTAGGACACAGTAAGCAAACAAAAAATAAATACAATAACATACTGATGGCTCAGAGAAAACAATCAGTATCAAATCACATAAAAAGGCAGACCACGATGGCCTCAGCAAGCTTCCAAAGCAAAGAATCAAGAAATCATCTAGATGAAGGTAACTTCCTGGAATTACTGGAAGTAGAATACAAAAATGTAATATACAGAACTCTTCAAGAGATCAGGAAGGAGATCAGGCAAAATACAGAATAAACCAAGGAGTGCACAAAGAATTAAAGGAACTTTAAGAAGATTAGACAAAAGCGTAATGAAAAATTGAATAGGCTGCAAGAATCCATAGCAAAAAGAAATTCAGAAGATTAACAATAAAATTTCAGAATTAGACAACTCAGTAGAAACTCATAAGAGCAGAATTGAGGCAATGGAAGTCAGAATTAGTGAGATTGAAAATAAAGTACTTGGCACAATATATTTGAGGAAAAAAACAGATAATAGAATTTTTTAAAAATGAAGAAACCCTAAGAATTATGTGAGACTCTATCCAGAGGAATAATCCATGAGTAATTGGAGTACCAGAAAAGGGAAAGAAAACAGAAAATACAGAGAGAATTGTTAAAGATTTGTTGGCAGAAAACTTCCCTGATATTGTGAAAGATGAGAAGATATCTATCCAAGATGTTTATCAAACCTAAAAGAAGGTGGATCCCAAAAGAAACTCACCCAGACATATTAGAATCAAACTTGCCAAAAATAAAAACTAAGAGAATTTTAAGAGTGCTAAAAAACTCACCAAGACATATTATAATCAAACTTGCCAAAAATAAAAATTAAGAGAATTTAAAGAGTTCTAGAGATAAATAAAAACCTACAAAGAAGAATCAATAAGACTCAGCTTGGACTATTCAGCAGAAACCATGCAGGGAAGAAGGCAATGGAATGACATACATAAAGCCTTAAAGGGGAAAAAAAAGTTGCCAGCCATGAATTATATATCCAGCAAAAGTGTCTCTCAAATATGATGGCAAAATTAGGACATTTCCAGACAAACAGAAGTTTAAGAAATTTGCAAAAACCAAACCAAAATTATAAGAAATACTAAAGAGAGCCCTCTGATTAGAAAGTCAGTAACATCAGATAACAACACAAGACTAGAACACAGGACAGAGCAACCACAAATCAACCCACATAAGTAAATCAAAAAAATAAATCAAAGCTAAAATTCTCAAAACAGGAAAACAGAGACTTCATTATGTAAAAAATGGTAACATCAATACAAAAAAGAGGGACTAAAAAATGTAGTTGTAGACCTTTCATATGTAGAGGAAGTCAAAGTGACCTAAAGAAATAGAAGATTGGTTTAAAGTTACAAAAATAGGGATAAATATTCAGATAACCACAAAGGAAGCTAACAATCCTAAACATCAAAATACAAAAGCAGGAAAAACATAAAGACCAAGCAAATACAAAATCAACAACAATGAAAAAGAGGAAAAGTAAATATACAAAGGAAAACAACTCAGCACAGAAAATTAAGTGGAACAAAGGAACAATCAATAACACATACAAAAAAGACATCAAAATGAAAGCACTAAACTCATACCTATCCATAACTGTGCTGAATGCAAATGGGCTAAATACACCACTAAAGAGACAGAGAGTGGCAGAATGGATTTAAGAAACATGATCTGTCTAAATGCTGTCTACAAGAGACACACCTTAGATTTAAAGACACAATCAAAGTAAAACTCAAAAAAAACACACCAAGCAAAAAACGGTCAAAAAAGAGCAGGAATGGCAATATTAATTTCTGACAAAATAGACTTTAAAGTTAAATTCACCACAAAAGACAAAGAAGGACACTATATAATGATGAAAGGGTCAATAAATCAGGAGGACATAACCATAATAAACGTTTATGCACCCAATGGTAGGGCTCCAAAATACATAAAAAAAACTCTACCAGCATTGAATAGACAGATAGACAGCTCCACTATCATAGTAGTAGATGTCAACATACCACTCCCAGTGAAGAACAGAACATCCAGAAAGAAGCTTTATAATGCCACAGAAGATGTAAATGCCACAACCAAACAACTTGAACTCATAGACAGATATAGAACACTCCACCCAACAACAGCCAAATACACTCTCTTTTCCAGCACACATGGAACATTCTCCAAAATAGACCACATATTAGATCGTAAAATAAGCCTTAATAGAATCCAAAATTTCACGAAGCATCTTTATTGACCATAAAGCCATAAAAGTAGAAATTGATAACATAAAAAGCAAGGGAAAAAAAACTCAAACACGTAGAAAATGAACAACACTGTGCTCAAAAACTATTGGGTATAGAAGAAATTAAGGAAAAAATAAAGAAATTCATAGAATCAAATGAGAATGAAAACATATCCTACCAAAACCTTTGAGACACAGCAAAAGCAGTGCTCAGAGGTCAATTTATAGCAATAAATGCACAATCCCCAAATAAGAAAGGGCCAAAATCAAAGAAATAACCCAAGAACTAGAACAAGCAGAAAGAGAATAGCAAAAGAAACCCTCTGATGCAAGAAGAAAGCAGATAATAAAAATTAGAGCAGAATTAAATGAAATAGAGAAAAAATCAAAAGAGTTAACAAGACCAGAACTGGTTCTTTGAAAAAAAAAAAATCAATAAATCATTGGCCAAACTGACAAAGAGAAACAGGAGAGAAAGCAAATGATCTGATTAAGAAGTGAGATGGGTAGTATCACAACAGACCAAAATGAAATTAAAACAATTAGACTACTATGAAAAACTGTATGCTAACAAATTTGAAAACCTAGAGGAAACGGACAAATTTCCAGAAACACACTACCTACCTAAACTAAAATACAAGTAGAACAGCTAAATAAATCTATAACAAGAGATAGAAAAGGTAATTAAAAAATTTCCAACAACAACAAAAAAGCCTTGGCCCTGATGGCTTCACTGCAAAATTCTACCAAATTTTCAGAGAACAGTTAACACCACTACTACTAATGGTATTTCAAAGCATAGAAAAGGATGGAATACTTTCGACCTCATTCTATGAAGCCAGCATAAACCTGATACCAAAAACAGATAAAGACAGCACAAAAAAAGAAAATTACAGACTAATATCCCTCATGAACTTAGACGCAAAAAACCTCAACTAATTTCTAGCCAATAGTATTCAAGAACATATAAAAAATGTAACTAACTATGACCAAGTGGGATTCATACCCAGTGTGAAGGGATGGTTCAACATTAGAAAAACAATCAGTGTAATCCACCACATAAAAAAAGGCAAGAAACACATGATCCTATCAATTGCCACAGAAAAAGAATTTGACAAAGTCCATCACCCCTTCGTGATAAAAATTCTCAGCAGAATAGCAGCAGAAGGGAAATTCCTCATCATAATAAAGGGCATTTATACAAAGCCAACAGCTAACATCATCCTAAGTGGAGAGAGTCTGAAATCATTCCCTTTGAGAATGGGAGCCATACAAGGATGCTCTTATCGCCACTCTTATTCAACATTGTGTTGGTGGTCATAGCCAGAGAAATCAGGTTAGAAAAAGAAATAAAGGGTATCCAAATTGGTAAGGAAGAAGTAAAAGTATCTCTATTTGCAGATGAAATTATCTTCCACACAGAAAACTGCTGGAACTAATGTAAGATTTCAGGAAAGTATCAGGATACAAGATAAACATATAAAAATCATTTGGATTCCTCTATACCAACAAATAGAAAATCTAAGAGAAAATCACCAAAACAATAGCATTTACGATAGCTCCCAAGAAAATAAAATACTTAGGAAGAAATCTAAGCAGAGACATAAAAGACCTATACAAAGAAAACTACAAGGCACTACTGCAAGAGAACAAAAGAGACCTAAGTAAGCAGGAAAACACACCTTGCTCATGAATAGGAAGGCTCAACTTTGTGAAAATGTCTATTCTCCCCAAAGCCATCTACAAATACAGTGTAATCCCAATCAAAATTCTAATGGCATTTTTTTAAAATAATTTTTATTGTACTTTAAGTGAAAGTTTACAAATCAAGTCAGTCTGTCGCACATAAGCCTATATACACCTTACTACATACTCCCATTTACTCTCTCCCCAATGAGCCAGCCCGCTCCCTCCCTCCAGTCTCTCCTTTTGTGACTCTTTTGCCAGTTTCTAACCCTCTCTACCCTCCCATCTCCCCTCCAGACAGGAGATGCCAACACAGTCTCAAGTGTCCACCTGATATAAATAGCTCACTCTTCATAAGCATCTCTCTCCAATCCATTGTCCAGTCCCTTCCATGTCTGATGAGTTGTCTTCGGGAATGGTTCCTGTCCTGGGACAACAGAAGGTTTGGGGACCGTGACCGCCGGGATTCTTCTAGTCTCAGTCAGACCATTAAGTCTGGCCTTTTTATGAGAATTTGGGGTCTGCATCCCACTGTTCTCCTGCTCCCTTAGGGATTCTCTGTTGTGCTCCCTGTCAGGGCAGTCATCGGTTGTGGCTGGGCACCATCTAGTTCTTCTGGTCTCAGGATGATGTAAGTCTCTGGTTCATTTGGCCCTTTCTGTCTCTTGGGCTCATAGTTATCGTGTGACCTTGGTGTTCTTCATTCTCCTTTGATCCAGGTGGGTTGAGACCAATTGATGAGACCCCAGATGCCACACTTCAAAGTGGGATGCAGAATGTTTTCATAATAGAATTTATTTTGCCAATTGACTTAGAAGTCCCCTTAAGCCACAGTCCCCAAACCCCTGCCCTTGCTCTGCTGACCTTTGAAGCATTCAGTTTATCCCGGAAACTTCTCTGCTTTTGGTCCAGTCCAGTTGAGGTGATCTTCCGTGTACTGAGTATTGCCCTTCCCTTCACCTAAAGTAGTCCTTATCTACTAACTAATCAGTAAATAACCCTCTCCCACCCTCCCTCCACCCCCCAGTCTTAACCACAAAAGAATGTGTTCTTCTCAGTTTATACTATTTCTCAAGATCTTATAATAGTGGTCTTATACAATATTTGTCCTTTTGCCTCTGACTAATTTCACTCAGCATAATGCCTTCCAGGTTCCTGCATGTTATGAAATGTTTTACAGATTCGTCACTGTTCTTTATCGATGCGTAGTATTCCATTGTGTGAATATACCACAATTTATTTAACCATTCATCCGTTGATGAACACCTTGGTTGCTTCCAGCTTTTTGCTATTGTAAACAGAGCTGCAATAAACATGGGTGTGCATAGATCTCTTTGTGTGAAGGCTCTTATTTCTCTAGGGTATATTCCGAGGAGTGGGATTTCTGGGTTGTATGGTAGTTCTATTTCTAACTTTTTAAGAAAACGCCAGATAGATTTCCAAAGTGGTTTTACCATTTTACATTCTCACCAGCAGTGTATAAGAGTTCCAATCTCTCCGCAGCCTCTCCAACATTTATTCTTTTGTGTTTTTTGGATTAATGCCAGCCTTGTTGGAGTGAGATGGAATCTCATCGTAGTTTTAATTTGCATTTCTCTAATGGCTAATGATCGAGAGCATTTTCTCATGTATCTGTTAGCTGCCTGAATATCTTCTTTAGTGAAGTGTGTGTTCATATCCTTTGCCCATTTTTTGATTGGGTTTTTTGTCTTTTTGTGGTTGATTTTTAACAGAATCATATAAATTTTAGAGATCAGGTGCTGTTCGGAGATGTCATAGCTGAAAAAATTTTCCCAATCTGTAGGTGGTCTCTTTACTGTCTTGGTGAAGTCTTCAGATGAGCATAGGTGTTTGATTTTTAGGAGCTCCCAGTTATCTGGTTTCTCTTCGTCGTTTTTGGTAATGTTTTGTATTCTGTTTATGCCTTGTATTAGGGCTTCTAAGGTTGTCCCTATTTTTTCTTCCATGATCTTTATCGTTTTAGTCTTTATGTTTAGGTCTTTGATCCACTTGGAGTTAGTTTTTGTGCATGGTGTGAGGTATGGGTCCTGTTTCATTTTTTTGCAAATGGGTATCCTGCTATGCCAGCACCATTTGTTAAAAAGACTATCTTTTCCCCAATTAACTGACACTGGGAAATGGCATTTTTTAACGAGATGGAGAAACAAATAACCAACTTCATATGGAAAGGGAAGAGGCCCCCGATAATGAAGCATTACTGAAAAAGAAGAACAAAGTGTGAGCCCTCACATTTCCTGATTTTAGAACTTATTATATGGCCACAGTAGTCAAAACAGCCTGGTACTGGTGCAACAACAGACACATAGAGCAAAAGAACAGAATAGAGAATCCAGACATAAATTCATCCACCTATGAGGAGCTGATATTTGACAAAGGGCCAAAGTCTGTTAAATGGGGAAAAGACAGTCTCTTTAACAAATGGTGCTGGCATAACTGGATATCCATCTACAAAAAAATGAAACAAACCCATACCACACACCATGCACAAAAACTAACTCAAAATTTTAAAATACCTAATTATAAAATTTGCAATGATAAAGATCACTGAAGAAAAAATAGGGACAATTCTAGGAGCTCTAACACATGGCATAAACAGTATAGAAAACATTACTAACCATGCACAAACAGCAGTAGGGAAACTAGATGACTGGGAGTTCCTAAAATTTAATCACTTATGCTCATCCAAAGACTTCACCAAAAGAGTAAAACGGTCTGGGAAAAATAGTTTGGCAATGGCACATCCAATCAGCGTCTGATCTCTAAAATCTACAAGATACTGCAAAATCTCAACAACAAAAAGACACATAACCCAATTAAAAAATGGATAAAGAATAAGAACAGGTGCTTCACCAAAGAAGACATTCAGGCAGCTAACAGAAACATGAGGAAATGTTCAAAATCATTAATCATTAGAGAAATGCAAATCAAAACTACAATGAGATGATACCATCTCACCCCAACAAGGCTGGCATTAATCACAAACCACAAATAGTAATAAATGTTGGAGTGGTTGTGGAGAGACTGGAACATTTAAACACTGCTGGTGTGAATGTCAAATGGCACAACCACTTTGGAAATCGATTTGGTGCTTCCTTAAAAAGCTAGAAATAGAACTACCATATTATCCAGCAATCCCACTTCTTGGAATAAGTCCTAGAGAAATAAGAGCCCTCAGAGGAATAGACATATGACCACCCATGTTCATTACAGCACTGTTTACAACAGCAAAAAATGGAAGCAACCAAGGTGCCCCTCAACAGATGAATGGATAAACAGATTATGGTAAATTCACACAATGGAATATTACACATCGATAAAGAACAGCGATGAATCAGTGAAACATCTCATAACATGCTGAGTGAAATTAATCGCAAAGGGACAAGTATTGTATAAGACCACTATAAGAACTCAAAAAGAGGTTTAAGCATAGGGTAAGGAGGCAGGGAAAGGGGTATTCACTAATTAGATAATAGAAAAGAAATATTTTAGGTGAAGAGAAGGACAACACACAATACAGGGGGAGTCAGCACAATTGTACTAATCAAAAAGCTAAGAAATTTCTGTAATACAATCAAACACTTCTAGGAATGGTGTAGCAGGAGTGGAGGTCTGGGGACCATGGTTATTGGGTACATTTAGGTCAATTGGCATTACAGCATATTAAGAAAATGTTCTGCATCCCACTTTGGTGTGTGGCATCTGGGTCTTAAAACCTAGCAAGCAGCCATCTAAAATGCATCAATTGGTCTCAGCCCACCTGAGGCAAAGGAGAATGAAGAACACAAAAGATACAAGGAAAATATTAGCCTGAGAGACAGAAAGGGCCACATAAACCAGAGACTCTGTCAGCCTGAGACCAGAAGAACCAGATGGTGCCCGACTACCACAAATGACTGCCCTGACAGGGAACACGACAGAGAATCCCTGGTGGGTCAGGAGAAAAGTGGGATGCAGACCTCAAATTCTAGTAAAAAGACCAGACTTAAATGTCTGACTGCAACTGGAGGGACCCCAGAGGTCTTGGCCCTCAGACTTTCTATTAGCCCAAACTAATACCATTCTCGAAGCCAGCTCTTAAGTCAAAGACATAAAATGATGTTCTTGAGGAGTGTTCTTCTTAGCTCAAGAAGACACATGAGACTATGAGGTCAGCTCCTGTCTGGAGAGGCAATGAGAAAGCAGAGGGGGACTGGAGCTGGTTGAATGGATCTGGGAAATACAGGGTAAAGAGAAAAAGTGTGCCGTCACATTGTAAGGAGGGAAAGTAGGGTCACATAACAACGTATGTATAAGTTTTTGTATGAGAAACTGACTTGAAGTGTAAACTTTCCCTTAAACACAATTAAAAAATAAATAAATAAATATGCCTCCTTAAAATTTTACTCAAGTAAAATTATTCTAAAGATAATTCAAAAACGGTTGCAGCAGTACATCGACAAGAAACTGTAAGAAATTCAAGCTGATTCAGAAAAGGACGTGGAAACTAATGGACCACCACTAGCACAGCCTCTACCAGACTCAGTCCAGGACGACTAGATGGTATCCGGCTACCACCACTGACTCTCTGATAAGGATCACAATAAAATCTCCTGGACAGAGCTGGAGAGAAAAGTAGAAAAAACTGTAACTCACAAAAAAGTCCAGATTTACCAGTCTGGCAGAGACTAGAGAAACTTGGAGAGTACTGAAGTTGCTTGTGAGTTTCACCTCTCAGCCAAATGCCAGACAAGCCCATAAAAAAAAAAAAAAAAAGGCTAAATGGGCACACCAACCCAGAGGCACCGACTAGAAGGAAGGAGGGGAAAGAAAGCTGATAATGGGGAACCCAAGGTAGGAAGGGGAGAGTGTTTACATGCAGTGGGGTTGGCAACCAATATTACAAAACAATATGTGTGTTAAGTGCTTAATGAGAAACTGATTTGCTCCATAAATTTTCATCTAAAGTATAATTAAAAAAAAATACAAATATCCACCTGACAGCATTTGGGAATTATTGGTTCCATCTTTACTATCACGTGATAACAAATACCATTGCATTGTTGTTTATGTTTACAAACTTCAATGTGCACTGTCAAGAACAGTACCAAGGAGGTGAGGCCAAGACGGAAGAAGAGACAGACACTTTCAGTGAGCCCTCTTACAACAAAGACACAAAAAAACAAGTGAAACGAATATATTTATGACAAGCTAGGAGCCCTGAACATCAAAGGCAAGGTTAGGAAATGAACTGAGGTGTAGGCAGAGAAAAAGAAGTTCAGGAGCAGAGAGGAGTTACCGGATCTGAATCTCCAGGAGCCCTCAGGCACCATTCCTGGGAGCGTAGGTGGTGGGCTGGTACTAGCTTTCAGCTGCAGTTTCATCAGGGAGAAGCAGTCAGCCGCACAGCCTACTCACAGCTCTGGAACCAAAGAAGGGTGCTCTTGGCAAAAGCTAAGTATTTGGATATATTTTTCCCCACCCCCCACAACTGTCCCCTACCCCCCTCCCCCGCTCTTAAGCTGGCTTCAGCAGCTGCCTCCCCTCAGCCTGAGATTCACCCTGCTGAGCACCTACACCCATCCTCCCAGCCTTAGAGAAGGAATAAACTTGCAACTGGGGGAAAAGAAAGTTTGCCAGCTCCACTAACCAGAGGGAGATCAAGACAGAAGTGGCTCCTGTTCAGGCATAAATGGTCCATGGACTTTGAGTACTTTTCCCCTACGCATAGACCTGTATGGGCCTGTTTCAGGAGAATAGGCCCTTGTTGGCAGATTTCAACAGTTTCAGCTGTGCTGCAGACAGGTGGGTGTTTGATGTTTGACATTGCTTTGCCTAACAGTGTCCTCACCTACCCACATCAGGGGTCTAAGGACTGGTAGCTCCTCTCAGGTCACCCAGCCACCTGTGACAGAGGTCCAATGAAAACTGGTACCTCCCAGTCCTTACAACCAAAAACATCGGGTGCCCATGATCTGTCTGCAGAACCCACCAACCTGTACATTCTAGGGAACAGGGACACACTTTCCTAAGAGACATGTGTGGGACAATTCTCAGCCCCCTGCCTTGTTCAGAGTGTGAACCCCTGCTGCAACCAGATAGCTGTACTGAAACCAAACACCCTTGCCCCTCTAAGACTGTAGGACAGAGCCTGTACGACACACTTGATGATCAGCTACCTGGACACATGAGCTAAATTCATATAAGAAAAGTGAATGAACTCTTAGGCTGATATATTTGATAAGAGCTCTAGCTGTCTGGGGAAGGGACATGAGAGCTCCAATTGTGAAATAATCAAGCTAGCTCACTCAAGCAATCCACTTGGGCATATCAAGACAAAACAAAGCAAGAAACTATGACACAGTAAGCAAACATAAAATAAGCTAATACGATTACTTATAGATGACTCAGAGACAACAGTCAATATCAAGTCACATAAGAAACAGACCATGATCATCTCAACAGGCTCTCGAAACAAAGGATCAAGGGATCTTCTAGATGAAAGTGCCTTCCTGGAATTACCAGAGACAGAGTACAAAAGATTAGTATACAGAACACTTCAAGACATCAGGAAGGAAATGAGGCAATATGCAGAACAAGCCAAGGAACACACAGATAAAGCAATTGAAGAAATTAAAAAGGTTATTCAGGAACATAATGAAACATTTAATATACTGGAAAAATCCATAGACAGACAGCAATCAGAAACTCAGAAGATTAACAATAAAATTACAGAACTAGGCAACTCCATAGAAAGTCAGAGAAGCAGATTTGAGCAAGTGGAAGGTAGAATTTCTGAACTTGAAGATAAAGCACATGGCACTAATATATCTGAAGGAAAATCAGATAAAAAAATTATAAAAACACAGAAAATTTAAGAATCATGTGGGACTCTGTGAAGAGAAATGACCTATGAGTGACTGGAGTACCAGAAGAGTGAGGGATAACAGATAATACAGAGAGAACTGTTGAAGATTTGTTGGTAGAAAACTTCCCTGATATCGTGAAAGATGAGAAGATATCTATCCAAGATGCTCATCGAACTCCACATAAGGTGGGTGTTAAAAGACAATCACCAAGACATATCATAATCGAACCTGCCAAAACCAAAGATAAAGAGAGAATTTTAAGAGCAGGTAAGAATAAATAAAAACTGACCTACAAAGGAGAGCCAATAAGAATAAGCTCAGACTCCTCGGCAGAAACCATGCAGGCAAGAAGGCAATGGGATGACTTATATAAAACAGTGAAGGAAAAAAACTGCCAGCCAAGAACCATATATCCAGCAAAATCATCTTTCACATATGAAGGTGAAATTTGGACATTTCCAGATAAACAGAAGTTTAGGGATTCATAAAAACCAAACCAAAACTAAAAGAAATACTAAAGGGAGTTCTTTCGTTAGAAAATCGATAATATCAGGTATCGACCCAAAACTAGATTACTGGGCAGAACAATCAGAAGTCAACCCACACAGGGAAATCACAAAAATAAATCAAGATTAAAAAAAAACTCCAAAGGCGGGGCCAAAATGGCTGACTAGGTAGAAGCTACCTCGGATCCCTCTTGCAACAAAGACTCGGAAAAACAAATGAATCGATCACATACATGACAATCTACGAACCCTGACCATCAAACACAGATCTAAAGAGTTGACCTGAGTGACAGGTGAGCGAAAAGCTGCATCCTGAAGCAGCAACTGCCTCTGAAGCCAGCGACTGGCACCACAGCCTTGAGCCCTCCCAGTTCCCTGGTGCTGAGTGGCAGGGCTGATTGCGGCTTGCTGAGGCAGGGCAGGCACGGGACACAGCCCTAACCCCCAGCCCCCTTTGGTAACCTCCGTAGAGACTCAGCAAGTGCAAGCAGGCTGCACACTGACGTGGCTAACGAGAGAACGAGCAATCACGGGGAATCAGCGACTGTTTTCAGAGCCTGGAGACAGCGTCCCAGTCAGAAAACCTTGGCGCCGGGCTTTGGATTGGGCGCGGGGGAGCTGAGCATGGCATCCTGAGATGGTGCAAACACGGCATGCAGCCCTAGTACCCTGAAGTGACCTCAGGAGAAGCCCAGCCAGAGCATGCAGGCAACGCAAAAACACGGCTGACAGAAGGAGAAGTCACCGGGAGGCAGCAACTGGTTTCGGAGCCTGGACTGCAGCATCCCAGCCAGGGAACCTTGGTGCTGGGCTTTGGACTGGAAGCTGAGGAGCTGACCACTGCTTCTGAGACAGCACAAGCACAGGACGTGGGCCTGACCCTCGGGGGCAATCTCCACCCAGCCAGCACACACAGGCTACACGCCCCGGGAATCTCAGATAAAACAGTCATCACCAAGCAAGATAAGTAACTTTGTCTATATTCCTGGGTGCCACTCTCTCCTATCTATCTGATCCCTCCCCTCCCTTCCCAGGCAGCTTCATTAACATTGGAATTTCCTGGGCCAGAGATTGAAGTGCTCTGCAGTTTGTTTGTTTTTTAATTGTCTTTTCCTAACCCATTCTCCTGTCCTGAGAGAAGCAGCTACAAAAAGCCCAGGGACCAAAAATCCTTCCCTGACTTCCCGAAATTGGACTAAAAATACAGACCAGCTCCAGCCAAGCATATGAGATCCACAGTCTTGGGCTTTCATCCCTACAGGGAATAAGGTGGCTATTAGAATGCAAAGGCAATTCTGATAGGGATCTGGCTGTAATTGTTTTAGCGGATCACTGGAAAGACGGGTTCTCCAAGTCTGATATCTCTTCCTGTAAAAAGAGCACTCACTGCCCCACAACAGGGAACTGAGGGCTGAAGCTCCACCCAAACAACCTAACCTCCTGCTATTGGGTTCTGAGGATAGTGACACCTACCAATCTGTACAAGCACATGCATTGGGTGCCTAAGGTACAGTTGCAGAGCCCACCCACAGAAGTGCTTTAGGAATAGAGACACACCTACCTCACTGGCACTTGGGGGAAGCCTGTCAGCATCCTCCCCCTCCTGGAATGTGACCTCCTGCTGCTACTAGAAACAGGTGCACACAACTATCACCACTGCTCCTCTAAGTGAATAGGTGACAGTCTACACCACATACTTGGGGATCTAAAATCAGATTCTACTCAAGAATTTTTTTTTTTTAAAGGAAGGGACTCTTAGGCTTATATATCTGGTAACAGCCCAAACCAGCTGGTAATAGGACATAAGTGATTCAAGGGCTACAACAATCAAGACAGCGCAATCTAGTAGCCCATCTACATATATTGAAAGAAAACAAAACAAGATAAGACTCAGTGAGCAAATATAAAATAAATCATTACAACTTATACAGATGGTTCAGAGAAAACAGTCAAAATCAAACCACATAAAGAAGCAGACCATGATTGCTTCTACAATTCCCCCAAATTAAACAATCAAAATCTTTCCCAAATGAAGATACAATCCTGGAATTGCCAGATGCAAAATACAAAAAACTGATTTACAGAATGCTTTCAAGACTTCAGGGATGACCTCAGAAATGAAATAAGGCAATCCACAGAAAAAGCCAAGGAACACACTGATAAAGCAGTTGAAGAAATCAAAAAGATTATTCAAGAATATAGTGGAAAAATTAATAAGCTGCAAGAATCCATAGAGAGACAGCATTCAGAAATCCAAAAGATTAACAGTAAAAGTACGGAATTAGACAACTCATTACGAAGTCAGAGGAGCAGAATCGAGCAACTGGAATGCAGAGTGGGGGAGTAGCAGGATAAGGCAACTGACACCAATTTAGTTGAAGAAAAATCAGATAAAAGTTTTAAAAAAATGAAGAAACCCTAAGAATCATGTGGGACTCTATCAAGAAGAATAACTTGTGTGTGACTGCAGTTCCAGAACAGGGAGGGAGGACAGAAAATACAGAGAGAATAGTGGAAGATCTGTTGGCAGAAAATTTCCCTGACATCATGAAAGACGAAAGGATATCTATCCAAGATGCTCATCGAACGCCATATAAAACTGATCCATAAAGAAAATCACCAAGACATATTATCATCAAACTTGCCAAAACCAAAGATAAAGAGAAAAATTTAAAAGCAGCCAGGGATAAAAGAAAGGTCTCCTACAAAGGAGAATCAATAAGAATAAGTTCAGACTACTCAGCAGAAACCATGCAGGCACGAAGGCAATGGGATGACATATACAGAGCACTGAAGGAGAAAAACTGCCAGCCAAGGATCATATATCCAGCAGAACTCTCTTTCAAATATGAAGGCGAAATTAAAACATTTACAGATAAACACAAGCTTAGAGTATTTGCAAAAACCAAAGCAAACCTACAAGAAATACTAAAGGAAATTGGGCAGAAAATCAATAATATCAGATACCAGCACAACACAAGATCACAGAACAGAACATCCTGATATCAACTCAAATAAGGAAATCACAAAAACAAATTAAGATTAATTTTAAAAAGAAAAAAACGCTCGAAATGGAATCATTGACGTCAATATGTAAAAGACCACAATAAACAAAAAGAACGACTAAATACGGGAGGCATAGAACTGCCATATGGAGAGGAAAACAAGGTGATATAGGAAGATACAAGTTAGGTTTTTACTTAGAAAAATAGGGGTAAGTATTAAGGTAACCACAAAGAGGTATAACAACTCCATAACTCAAAATAAAAACCAAGAAAAACATAATGACTCAGCAAACATAAAGTCAACTACTATGAAAATGAGGAACACACAATTTACAAAGAATAACGTGTCAGCAGAAAAAAGTAAGTGGAAAAATGAAATTGTCAACAACACACATAAAAAGGCATCAAAATGACAGCACTAAACACATAAAACTTATCTATAATTATAAACTCAATGTAAATGGACTAAATGCACCAATAAAGAGAGTCTCAGACTGGATAAAGGAACACGATCCCTCTATATGCTGCCTACAAGAGACACACCTTAGTCTTAGAGACACAAACAAATTAAAATTAAAGGATGGAAAAAAATATATCAAGCAAACAACAAGCAAAAAAGAGGAGGAGTAGCAATATTAATTTCTGACAAAATAGACTTTAAAGTTAAATCCACCCCAAAGGATAAAGCAGGACACTACATAATGAGTAAAGGGACAATAGACCAGGAAGACATAACCATATTAAATATTTATGCACCCAATGACAGGGCTGCAAGATACATAAAACAAACTTTAACAGAACTGAAAAGTGAGATAGACACCTCCACAATTATAGTAGGAGACTTCAACACAACTTTCGGAGAAAGAACTTCCAGTAAGAAGCTCAATAGAGACACGGAAGACCTAATTGCTACGATCAACCAACTTGACCTCATTGACTTATGCAGAACACTCCACCCAACTGCTGCAAAGTATACTTTTTTTTCTAGCGCACATGGAACATTCTCTAGAATAGATCACATATTAGGTCATAAAACAATCCTTTGCAAAAACCAAAGCATGGAAATATTACAAAGCATCTTCTCAGACCACAAGGCCACAAAAGTGGAAATCAATAACAGAAAAATAAGGAAAAAGAAATCAAATACTTGGAAACTGAACAATACCATGCTGAAAAAAGACTGGGTTATAGAAGACATTAAGGAGGAAATAAAGAAATTCATAGAATGCAACGAGAATGAAAACACTTTCTACCAAAACCTCTGGGACACAGCAAAAGCAGTGCTCAGAGGTCAATTTATATCGATAAATGCACACATACAAAAAGAAGAAAGAGCCAAAATCAGAGAGCTGTACTAACAACTTGAACGAATAGAAAGTGAGCAACAAAAGAATCCATCAGGAACCAGAAGAAAACAAATAATAAAAATTAGAGCTGAACTAAATCAATTAGAGAACAGAAAAACAATTGAAAGAAATAACAAAGCCAAAAGCTGGTTCTTTGAAAAAATTAACAAAATTGATAAACCATTGGCCAGACAGACTAAAGAAACACAGGAAACAAATAGCCCGAATAAGAAACAAGATGGGCCATATCACAACAGACCCAACTGAAATTAAAACAATCGTATCTGTTTATTATGAAAAATTGTACTCTAACAATTTTGCAAACCTAGAAGAAATGGATGAATTCCTAGAAAAGCACTACCTACCTAAACTAACACAATCAGAAGTAGAACGACTAAATAGACCCATAACAAAAAAGGAGATGGAAAAGGTAATCAAAAAACTCCCCCCCCCCAAAAAAAGCCCTGGCCCAGACGGCTTCACCGCAGAGTTCTACCAAACTTTCAGAGAAGAGTTAACACCACTACTACTAAAGGTATTTCAAAGCATAGAAAATGACGGAATACTACCTAACTCATTCTATGAAGCCACCATATCCCTGATACCAAAACCAGGTAAAGACATCACAAAAAAAGAAAATTACAGACATATATCCCTCATGAACATAGATGCAAAAATCCTCAACAAAATTCTAGCCAAAAGAATTCAACAACATATCAAAAAATAATCCACCATGAACAAGTGGGATTTATACAGGTATGCAGGTTGGTTTAATATTAGAAAAGCCATTAGTGTAATCCACCATATAAATAAAACAAAAGACAAAAACCACATGATCTTATCAATTGATGCAGAAAAGGCACTTGAAAAAGTCCAACACCCACTGATGATAAAAACTCTCAGCAAAACAGGAATTGAAGGAAAATTCCTCAACATACAATGCCAACATCACTCTAAATGCAGAGAGCCTGAAAGCATTTCCCTTGAGAACGGGAATCAGACAAGGATGCCCTTTATCACCGCTCTTATTCAACATTGTGCTAGAAGTCCTAGCCAGAGCAATTAGGCAAGACAAAGAAATAAAAGGCATCCGGATTGGCAAGGAGGAAGTAAAATTATCTCTATCTGCAGATGCCATGATCTTATACACAGAAAACCCTAAGGAATCCTCCAGAAAACTACTGAAACTAATAGAAGAGTTTGGCAGAGGCTCGGGATACAAGATAAACATACAAAAAATCACTTGGATTCCTCTACATCAACAAAAAGAACATCGCAGAGGAAATCACCAAAACAATACCATTCACAGTAGCCCCCAAGAAGATAAAATACTTAGGAATAAATCTTACCAAAGATGTAAAAGACCTCTACAAAGAAAACTTCAAAGTACTAATGCAAGAAACTAAAAGGGACCTACATAGGTGGAAAAACATATCTTGCTCATGGATAGGAAGACTTGAAATAATAAAAATGTCTATTCTACCAAAAGCCATCTATACATACAAAGCACGTCCTATGCAAATTCCAAAGACATTTTTTAATGTGATGGAGAAACAAATCACCAACTTCATATGGAAGGGAAAGAAGCCCCAGATAAGTAAAGTGTTACTAAAAAAGAAGAAAGTGGGAGGCCTCACTCTACCTGATTTTAGAACCTATTATACAGCCACAGTAGTCAAAATAGCCTGGTACTGGTACAACAGGCACATAGATCAATGGAACAGAATTGAGAACCCAGATAGAAATCCATCCACATATGAGCAGCTGATATTTGACAAAGGCCCAGTGTCAGTTAATTGGGGAAAAGATAGTCTTTTTAACAAATGGTGCTGGCATAGCTGGATATCCATTTGCAAAAAAATGAAACAGGACCCATACGTCACACCATGTACAAAAAGTAACTCCAAGTGGATCAAAGACCTAAACATAAAGACTAAAAGGATAAAGATCATGGAAGAAAAAATAGAGACAACCTTAGGAGCCCTAATACAAGGCAGAAACAGAATACAAAACACTACCAAAAATGACGAAGAGAAACCAGATAACTGGGAGCTCCTAAAAATCAAACACCTATGCTCATCTAAAGACTTCACCAAAAGAGTAAAAAGACCACCTACAGATTGGGAAAAATTTTTCAGCTATGACATCTCCGACCAGCACCTGATCTCTAAAATCTATATGATTCTGTTAAAACTCAACCACAAAAAGACAAACAACCCAATCAAGCAGTGGGCAAAGGATATGAACACACACTTCACTAAAGAAGATATTCAGGCAGCTAACAGATACATGAGAAAATGCTCTCGGTCATTAGCCATTAGAGAAATGCAAATTAAAACTACGATGAGATTCCATCTCACTCCAACAAGGCTGGCATTAATCCAAAAAACACGAAATAATAAATGTTGGAGAGGCTGCAGAGAGATTGGAATTCCTATGCACTGCTGGTGGGAATGTAAAATGGTACAACCACTTTGGAAATCTATCTGGCGTTTCCTTAAAAAGTTAGAAATAGAACTACCATACAACCCAGAAATCCCACTCCTCAGAATATACCCTAGAGAAATAAGAGCCTTTACACAAAGAGATCTATGCACACCCATGTTTATTGCAGCTCTATTTACAATAGCAAAAAGCTGGAAGCAACCATGGGGTCCACCAACAGATGAGTGGTTAAATGAATTATGGTATATTCACACAATGGAATACTACGCATCGATAAAGAACAATGACGAATCTGTGAAACATTTCATAACATGCAGGAACCTGGAAGGCATTATGCTGAGTGAAATTAGTCAGAGGCAAAAGGACAAATATTGTATAAGACCACTATTATAAGATCTTGAGAAATAGTATAAACTGAGAAGAACACATTCTTTTGTGGTTAAGAGAGGAGGGAGGGAGGAAGGGTAGGAGAGGGTTATTTACTGATTAGTTTTAGGTGAAGGGAAGGACAATACTGAATACAGGGAAGGTCAGCTCAACTGGACTGGACCAAAAGCAAAGAAGTTTCCGGGATAAACTGAATGCTTTGAAGGTCAGCGGAGCAAGGGCGGGGGTTTGGGGACTATGGCTTAAGGGGACTCCTAAGTCAATCGGCAAAATAAATTCTATTATGAAAACAAACTGCATCCCACTTTGAAGTGTGGCTTCTGGGGTCTTAAATGCTAACAAATGGTCATCTAAGATGCATCAATTGGTCTCAACCCACCTGGATCAAAGGAGAATGAAGAACACCAAGGTCACACGATAACTATGAGCCCAAGAGACTGAAAGGGCCACATGAACTAGAGACTTACATCATCCTGAGACCAGAAGAACTAGATGGTGCCCAGCCACAACCGATGACTGCCCGGACAGGGAGCACAACAGAGAACCCCTGAGGGAGCAGGAGAACCATGGGATGCAGACCCCAAATTCTCATAAAAAGACCAGACTTAACGGTCTGACTGAGACTAGAGGAATCCCGGCGGTCATGGTCCCCAAACCTGCTATTGGCCCAGGACAGGAACCATTCCTGAAGACAGCTCATCAGACGTGGAAGGGACTGGACAATGGGTTGGAGAGACATGCCGATGAAGAGTGAGCTACTTGTATCAGGTGGACACTTGAGACTGTGTTGGCATCTCCTGTCTGGAGGGGAGATGGGATGGTAGAGAGGGTTAGAAACTGGCAAAATTGTCACAAAAGGACAGACTGAAGGGAGGGAGCGGGCTGACTCATTAGGGGGAGAGTAAATGGGAGTTTGTAGTAAGGTGTATATAAGCTTATATGTGACAGACTGACTTGATGTGTAAACTTTCACTTAAAGTGCAATAAAAAATATTTTAAAAAATTATAGTTCATTTATTCCTCCACTTTCCCAAAGGTTTCCTTTATCTACATCCCTCTTCTGAAACTTCAACCCCTTTCAGATCTATCCTGACTCTCATATGATTACCTAGCTTGTATTGTTTTATAAGGAATTATAAGCAAATGGAAGAGAACCACACACAGTTTCCCAAAACTTTTACTCACATACCTAAATCAGTGCCTATAATTTGCCTTCTTATTTTAGGATAGTGGGCTGTATAAGCTTCCATTTGAGACCAAATGTTTCACTGATACACTACCTCATTACCTAGTACTCAGTTGCCTGCCTAAACAGGGACATCACTTCAATCATTATAACCACATATCACAATCTACCAGATAATTTGTGTTATAGGAAATAGTCATATCTGATGTCTTAAAAGTATATAGAATACTTCTGCTGTGGCACTGAGTTTATTGTGGAGCCTGGGGGTGTAGTGGTTAAGACCTTGGATGTTAACCAAAAGATTGGCAGTTCGAATGCACCAACCACTTCTTGGATACCCTATGGGACAGCTCTACTCTGTCCTATAGAATTGCTATGAGTTGGAATCGACTCAATAGCAATGGGTTATTTTTGTTTTTTTGTGGGTCACTCAGTGCGCTGTGTGGGAATACGTTAATTTGCTATTTAATACATTAATACATTAATTTGCTATTTAAACATTAATGTCCTTATTGCCTATAGTTGATAAGGACTTCAATATTTAAATAGCAAATTAATGTATTATACATATTATAGAAAAAGAAAGATGAATCTAGTAGCTTTGCCAAAATTGCAAAGTATCTTGATGAATGCATAGTGGGTAGAAACCTATTTTATATACATACATAAACCCCCAGTTGTCACT
Organism: Loxodonta africana; assembly: GCF_030014295.1. Taxonomy (NCBI): domain Eukaryota; kingdom Metazoa; phylum Chordata; class Mammalia; order Proboscidea; family Elephantidae; genus Loxodonta; species Loxodonta africana. The sequence goes on along the minus strand of NW_026975170.1, from coordinate 116,067 downwards.
GAATTGATTGTGACACATAGCGACCTAATGTGTGACAGTAGAATTGCACTCCATACGGTTTTCAATGGCTGTGCTCTTTTGGAAACAGGTCCCCAAGACATTCTTTGGAGGTGCTGCTGGATGTATTTGAAATGTCAACCTTTTGATTATTCTTGAAATACTTAACCGTTTGTCCACACAGGCAGTCATATATTTAATGTAATATATATATATATATAATCTCCACTCACCATTGTTGTCATGTCAATTTCTACTCATAGCAACTTTATAGGATAGGGTTGAACTGCCTCATAGTATTCCCAAGGCCATAATCATTATGGAAGCAGACCATAATGGAGTGGTTGGTGGGTTTGAACCTCCAACCTTTCAGTTAGCAGCTGAGCAGTTAACCATTGCACCAGCAGGTTTCCTTTATACACACACACACACACTCGTGCACGCGCTTGGCTGAAGACAGAGAAAACCAGAAAGATGTTTACCCTCGCTTTAGTGACTACGCACAGGCATTCGACTTTGTGGATCCTAGAAAATTATGGATAAACATGAGAAGAATTAAAATTCCAGAACACGTAATTGTGCTCATGCAGAACCTGTACACAGACCAAGAGGCATTGGTCAATCAAAACAAGGGGATAGTGCACGGTTTAAAGCCAGGAAAGGTGTGTGTCCGGGTTGCATCCTTTCACCATACTTATTCAATCTGTATGCTGAATAAATAATTCAAGAAGTTAGACTATATGAAGAAGAACATGGCATCAGGACTCACTAGCAACCTGCAATATGCAAATGACACAACCTTGCTTGCTGAAAGTGAAGAGGACTTGAAGCACTTACTGATGAAGATCAAAAACTACAGCCTTCAGTGTGGATTACACCTCAACACAAAGAAAACAAAAATCCTTACAAAAATCTTCGCAATAACCAAGATCATGGTAAAGGGAGAAAATATTGAAGTTGTTAAGCATTTAATTTTATTGGACTCACAATCAACACCCACAGAAGCAACAGTCAAGAAATTAAACGACGTATTGCACTGGGCAAGTCTGCTGCAGAACACCTCTTTGAAGTGTGAAAAAGTAAAGTTGAGGACTAAAGTTCCCCTGACCTGAACCATGGTGTTTTCAAGCACTTCATATTCATGGGAAACCTGGATAAAGAAGTTGAATAAAGAAGACCGAAAAAGAATTGATGCATTTGAATTATGCTGTTGGAGAAGAATATTGACTACACTATTTTTATAGACTGCCAGAACAAACAAACCTGTCTTGGAGGAAGTGCAGCCAGAGTGCTCCTTGGAGGTCAGGATGGAAAGACTTTGTATCACATACTTTGGGCATGTTATCAGGGGGACCAGTCCCTGGAGAAGGACATCATGCTTGGTAAAATAAAGGGTCAGCGAAAAAGTGGAAGACCCTCAACGAGATGGATTGACACAGTGACTGCAACAATGGGCTCAAATATACCAACGATTGTGAGGATGGCACAGGATGGGGCAGTGTTTCTTTATGTTGTACACAGGGTCTTTATGAGTTCAAAAAGACTCAACAGCAACTCACAACATAAAAACAAGTAGATTCAATTCAACTTATAAATACATGTTTCTAAAGTTTAAAATTTAAGAATACAAAGTGTGGACATGAAAGAATTTTGGTTTCTCATAACTTATGCTACTCCTGTATGTTTAACATTACATATTCTTTCTCAGATTGAACTACGTAATGAGAGTTATGCAATTTGACCATTCACTATCACTAGTCTTAAAATTGTCCTTATGTGATTGACCAATGACATCCGTTACCAATAGACTCTGTTTACAAATTCTCTTAAAGAATATTCTGAGTGTAATATTTGCAAAGCCACAATTGGGAAATTAACATTTATTATAAAACCCTGAGTTCGTAAATAATGTCCTTGTCAATACAAACAAGGAGAAAAAAAAAACAACAAATTTGAAATTACTCACCTTCATTTTAACTACTGAAAGAATGAAATGGGGTACTGTTTTAAAATATGTAAATTTTTAAACTATCATAAAATTGCCCCAACTAGGAAAGTGAATGGCATTGGTGAAGATGAATCTGAAATGAACAATATTACCCCAAGCCTGGCTCTTATTGATGAGAACTTAATGCTTGGAAGATTTCCAGTGAATTAGAAGTTGCCAAGACACTTTTGACATCGAGACCCATCTAATGCTATAAAATGTGTCATTCTATGCGGCAGAAAAAATGAGATAATAGATGTCTAAGTTTTTTTTTTTTAATCTTGTTGTTGTTGTATGCCTGTTGAGTCAATTCTGGCTCATAGTGACCCTCTAAGTCACTTTTGGTTAGCAGCCAAGAGCTTAACCATTGCACCAGCAGCCTTCCTTAAACAGATTCCTGTAAACCGAATAATCTGATATACGTTAGTAAATATTAAAATAATGTTTTAGACATTTACATCTTTGAGGCTATTTCTCCACCAAAGATTTTACTAAGGGCCACCTTCATGTTCCTGTTTCTCAAACTATAAATGACAGGATTCACAGTAGGAGGTAACAAGGAGTATAACACAGACATAAAGAGGCTCACTGATGATGGGGATTCCAAGGCCGAACCTAAGTACGCAATAAATCCAGAAGAGAGAAACAAGGTCACCACAGTTAGGTGGGGCATGCAGGTGGAGACAGTTTTGTACCTTCCTTGAGTGGATGGAATACTTAAGACCGATGAGAAAATATGAACATAGGACACAACCATTAAAATGAAACATACAAAAGCAAAACAACAGCTAGCATTGATAAATACATATTCTAAAATGTGCTCCCCAGAACAAGCAAGTGTAAGCAATGATGGAATATCACAGAAAAACTGATGAACTACGTTGGGCCCACAGAAAGTGTACCTGCTACGTGAATGGATCCATAGCCACATCCACTGAGCCACGATGCAGCCACCATCTGCACACAGGTACCTCTACTCATAATGGTCTCATAGTGCAGAGGATGGCAGATGGCAGCATAGCAGTCATAGGACATGACTGTAAGGAGGGCAAACTCTGTGCCCCCGAAAAAAATGACAAGAAAAATCTGTGAGGCACATCCTAGGAAGGAGATGGAACGGCTGTTAGAGAGTTCATGATGGACTTGGGGACAGTGACAGAAATATAGCGTGTGTCAATTAAGGACAAATTTTTCAGGAAGAAGTGCGTGGGGGCTTGGAGACGCCGGTCAATGGCAGTGAGGGTGACAGTGAGGAGGTTCCCCATCAGTGCTGTCAGGTAAATGAGGAAGAAGAGAGCTGCATACAGTTTCTGTAGCATCCAGTCATCAGGAAATCCCATGAGCAAGAATTCTGTTTTATTGGCTCTTTTCTGAGGCATGCTGATTTTTGCCTGCAGAAACTTAAGAAAAGTGACATTTACTTCATTCACTTACATCTTCAGAACCTGCCTCTTTTGTTGGTTCTCTAATTGATTCTACTGTGTCCTGAGGGGCATTTTAAGGGCATTAGGGTTGGTGGGTAGAGTGGTCTCAGGGAGTTACATCTTACAAACTATAATTTTAAACTAATGCACAGTAAATTATAATAACATAGTCTTTAAGAGCAGGCTAGAATAATTTACCTTCTGGTTGTCTAGGGCAGTGAAATATGTCTTGCACATATGATAGATTAGAACTGGATCACCGAAGTTTTTATCAAGTTTTCACATTAAGCAGATCATGCATGGGCTCTTTAAAGACTGAATAGAATCCTAGAAGTATCTGCACATCCTATTCTGCCCCTCAATTGTTCATAAAGAGCATGTAGCTGCCATGGGTCTAATAACCAAAATTAAAGTATAATAATGGCTGATTTTCCTAAAAGGCAGTGAATATAATCAGGTAAAATGGATGTACTTATTTAGACATATAAAGAGATAACGTGAGTGGGGAAATTTATAGTAGATGCTTACAGGCTTGGGAGAAATCCACTTACCTAATAGTAACGCACTTTCCCTAATTTCTGGTGTCCATTCTTTAAAATGCTGGGGAAGTGAAGGCTGAGAATGAGGTTGACAGAGAGCACTTTCTCATACAGTAAGAAAGGCTGGATGAGGTGGGTCTCTTGCCCAACAGAAAGCACATTTCTGTTCAAATATTGCTATTGCTCAGGTTTCCTATGCATTTACTGAGTTATAGTCTTTTCCCCATTGGCACACACAGGTTCAAATGAGTCTTGTGTTTGTCCTGCATTTTTATAAGAAGTTACTATTGACTAATTAGAATGAGAGTTAATTAAGTGTATTGGGGAAGATTCCTGAGGGGGACGATCATTTCCCGGAAGATGCTGTTATTATGGACGTGGAAGCTTTGTAGTGCAAAAATTTAGGTCTGTGGTTGGAGAGTTGGCTTACCCAATAGGATTTCCTGTTATGAGACCCATGTCATCAACTGTGGAATAATTTGTTGTTGGGTTTCTTCCCTCAATAGACTGTGTGGAACTTTATATTTAATGGAAAGTGAAAAACAAAATTTTTTTAAATTCATGAACTCATATCCGGACACAAGTGATCAGCTATGTCGCTTGCCTTTAGTACCTATTTTGATGTTATTTTTGTTTTTATTTATCATAAATATGTGTAAGTCCATCTGTCATATAAAATAATCAAGTTATCAGAAAATAAGAAACTTAAATATCCTCTCAGACTTCACTCCATTTTCCATTCTAAAATGTTTTATTGCATTTCTTTTCTTTCAGTTTTCTGCCAATTTGTGACATACAACTGCAAAAAAAGGTACATTTCAGCATATGTGAGATCTTCCCATGCTTTGTTCTATATGCTTATTTTTCACTTAACATATTTTTCAGAGCATTTACCAATACTGTTACAAATATATTTAATCCTTGCTTTTCAATGTTTTTTTCAATGTTTGCGTGTACTTCAGAATATGCATACATTTTTTCCTTTTTTTTAATTTTTATTGTGCTTTAAGTGAAAGTTTACAAATCAAGTCAGTCTCTCACACAAAAAACTTATATGCACCTTGCTTCATACTCTCAATTGCTCTCCCCCAATGAGATAACCCACTCCCTCCCTCCACTCTCTCTTTTCATGTCCTTTTCACCAGCTTCTAACCCCACCCACTCCCTCACGCCCCCTCCAGGGAGGAGATACCAACACAGTCTCAAGTGTCCACTTGATCCAAGAAGCTCACTCCTCACCAGCATCCCTCTCCAACCCGTTGTCCAGTCCGATCCCTGTCTGAAGATTTGGCTTTGGGAGTGGTTCCTGTCCTAAGGCCAACAGAAGGTCTGCAGGCCATGACCACCAGAGTCCTTCTAGTCTCAGTCAGAACATTAAGTCAGGCCTTATTATGAGAATTTGGGGTCTGCATCCCACTGCTCTGCTGCTCCCTCAGGGGTTCTCTGTTGTGTTCCCTGTCAGGGCAGTCATCGGTTGCAGCTGAGCACCATCTAGCTCTTCTGGTCTCTGGCTGATGTAATCTGAGGTTTATGTGGCCTTTCTGTCTCTTGGGCTCATAATTACCTTGTGTCCTTGGTGTTCTTCATTCTCCTTTGATCCAGGTGGGTTGAGACCAATTGATGCATCTTAGATGGCCGCTTGCTAGCATTAAAGACCCCAGAAGCCACCCTCCAAGGTGGGATGCAGAATGTTTTTTTAATAGATTTTGTTATGCCAATTGACTTAGATGTCCCCTGAAACCATGGTCCCCAAACCCCCGGCCTTGCTATGCTGGCCTTTGAAGCACTCCGTTTATTCTGGAAACTTCTTTGCTTTTGGTTTAGTCCAGTTGTGCTGACCTCGCCTGTATTGTGTGTTGTCTTTCCCCTCACCTAAAGTAGTTCTTATCTACTATCTAATCAGTGAGTACCCCTCTCCCACCCTCCCTCCCTCCCCCCTCTCGTAACTCTCAAAGAGTATTTTCTTCTCTGTTTAAACTATTTCTCTAGTTCTTCCAATAGTGGTCTTATATAATATTTGTCCTTTTGCAACGGACTAATTTCACTCAGCATAATGCCTTCCAGATTCCTCCACGTTATAAAATGTTTCACAGATTCATCACTCTTCTTTATCAATGTGTAGTATTCCATGGTGTGAATATACCATAATTTATTAATCCATTCATGCGTTGATGGGCACCTTGGTCTGCATACACCTTGGTCTGCATGCACCATTTTAAAATTCTTATTGTTTCATATTGCAAACAAATTGTGATAGTTCTAAAATATATATTTTTATACATATGCACACCTAATGTCTTAAAATACATTATTTGGGAGTAATTAATTGATCAAATAGCTTTGGAATTTCTGTAAATGCCACCAACTAATCTCCCAGACACATGACAAATCTGTGCTCCTACCTACAGCATTCCATTTACACACATTCCTGCCTATACAGGAGATTTTATTTATTCATTTTTGTTAAACTTACGGGCAAAAACTGTCTCACTGTTGATGCCATTCGCAGCTGTATTATTCCCAGTAAAGTATAGGATTGGAGATAGACACATACTGTTGTTGTTGGGGTTACAATATTTAGAAATGAAGTATATTTAACGTTAATGTGATAAAGTAAGAGGTTAGGACAAAGGTGTGCTGGAGTAAGAAAACAACGGCCTATGGTAACTCAAATCAACAGGAAGAAATGAAGGTAATAAAAGTTAATTTAAAAAGCTAATATAAGAAACTCTATGAATATATACTTGCTTTTTTTCTTCTCTCTGCTTTCTTAAAATTGATAAGATACAAAATAATAATTATAACAATGTACTGTTGGACTTATAACATATATGGATGCGATCTGTATATCAGTAATACAAAAAAGGGACAGAATAAAGCTGCATAGGAATAAAATTTCTAAATTTCACTGAAGTTAAAAAAAAGTTAAGTTGGTGTAAATTTAAAGTATATTCTACTAAGATATAATAAATATTGTCACCCATTTGTGTTAAAAACTCTCAATAAACAGGGAAACTTTCTCAACTCAATAAAGAATATCCACGAAATCCCACAGCTAGCGTCATACTTGATTAAGAGCTCCCCTGCTAACAAAATATTGACAGTTCAAAACCTTCCAGTGACTCTGTGGGAGAAAGACCTGGCAATCTGCTCCCATAACGATTACATTCTAGAATATTCTATGGGGCAGTTCTACTCTATCACATAGGGTCACTGTGATTCAACATTGACTTAACGGCGACTAACAACAAAAATGACTTCATATTTAAAGGTGAGGGATTGCATGTTTTCCCTCTAAGTTCAGGAACAAAGCAAGTGTGACTCCCTCTCATCAATCCTATCCAACATTTTACTGGAAGTGATATGATGAGACAATAAAATGTATACAGATAGGAAAAGAAGGGAAAAAATAAAACTGGGTTTATTTACAGATGCCGTGCTTGATAGAAAATCCCAAAGACTCAACAAAAAAATCCTGGAACTAATAACTGGTTACAGCAAGGTTGCAGTATACAAGATCAATATGCAAATGTCAATTAGTTTCTATGTAACCAAAAAACCCACCAAGCCCATTGCTGTTGAATTGACTCCAACTCATAGCAACCTTATAGGACAGAGTAGAACTGCCCCATAGAGTTTCCAAGGACAGCATGGTGGATTTGAACTGCTGACCTTTTGGTTAGCAGCCTGAGCTCTTAACCACTATACCACCAGGGTTTTCTTCTTTATAAAAACAGCATTGGTAAATTCAAATTGAAATCAAAAGCACAATATCATTTACATTAGCACCAAAAATGAAATATTTAAGTATAATTGTAATAAAATATATACAGTATCTATACAAAGAAAGCTACAAAACATTAATGAAAGAAAGAAAGGCAGAAAAAATAAACGGAGATCAAAGTACTCATTAATAGTAGTCGAGTTCCATCTAGTTCTTCTGGTCTCATGACAAATCAGGCAGCTGTTCATGAGGCGGCCAGACATGTATCTGATGTTCTCTTTCAATCCATGACCCTCCTTCTTGCTCTGTTGCTCCAGTGAATGGAGACATCTTGAGTGGCAACTTGCTAGCTTTTAAGACCCCAGTCACTACACAACAAATTAGGAGGTAGAAAACAGAAGTACTTAGAAACAATATTGGGCTAATTGATTGGAATATCACTCAAAACCATGACCCTAAGCCTCCAAACCAAGAAAACAAATCCTGTGAGGTGTTTGGTTGTGCACAAGCAGCCTCAACCACTGCACACCCCTTCTTTTTCTGTAAACACTATATGTGTCAATTCAACATTTTTTGGTGTACATTTTAGTGATATAAATTACATTAATCAATTGTACAAACATTACCCTTAATAGATGTCGTTTCCCATCAACATAAATAAAAATCCACTGCTTCCCAAAGAGTGAATCCCCTTCTCCCCTCTCTTTTACCCCCAATAACCACTAATAAACTTCAATCACTATGTATTTGCCTATACTTTTCATTTCATATCAGTGAGATCTTACAATATTTGTCCTTTTATAATTGGCTTATTTCAGTCAGCATAGTGTCTTCAAGGTTCACACATGTTGGAGTAAGTATCAGTAATTTGTTTCTCTTTCTGGCTTAGTAGTATTCCATTGCATGCATGTATCACATTTTGCTTAGGTATTTGCTGATGGACTTTTAGTTTGTTTCCACCTTTTGGCTATTGTGAATAGTGCTGCAAAGAACATTGGTGTACCTATGTCTGTTCACTTCTCAACCCTTAAGGCACTTGGGTATATACCTAGAAGTGGGATTGCTGGGCCATTCTATAGACAGATCCTGATCAAAATGGAGAGGGGAATGCAAAACAAAATTTCACATTCTCAATGGTATCTAAAATTTCTGGAGCCATTGAGGCTAGGAGAGCTCCTGAAATTAGTGCCCTGAGATAATCTTTAAACTTTAAACCGTAAACTAAAACTATCCCCTGGAGTCTTCTTTGAACCAAAAATTAACTTATTTTAATTCATAAAGTGTGTCTGCTTTGAGAATTGCGCTCTTTTAAAGGAACATCCACGTGAGATCGAATTGAGAACAGCAACTTGAAAGATTGGATGGGAAGCTTAGAGGGTAGGGAGTTTAAGGTAATGCTGGTGGAATAATGCAAAGAAGGATAGCGAGAATTGTAGCGCAACTTGAAGAATGTAATCAATGTCACTGACTTATACATGTAGATATTGCACATCAGCTAATGATTGGTAAACACAAATGGTATGTGCATAAAATGGATTATTTAACAATAAATAACAATGAAGTGCTGACACATGTTACAAATTGTATCAACCTTGAGATCATTATCTTGAGGGGAAATTGGCAAGATTATTTGAAGGGTGTATGCTGTCCAGGCAGTAGAACTCAGATTTTGCATCTCTTGCCAAGAGAAGCCATACAAGACAAAATGTATAAACTGAGGAACAAAAAGCCAAGGCCAGAAAGTAATGCTAGACACTAAAACATGTGGAAAAGAAGAAAGGGGCTCTGGATGAGAAACTCTACTGAGCCTTTCTGAAAGAGGTAAATGAGTCACAAACCCACGAAAGAAGGCATTAAAAAGTGATGAGTATGCAGAAAGTAAAAAGATAGCACCAGAAATTAAGTGGGGTCAAATGCTTGTTCATCTTTGAAAACTTTCCAAATCAAGAGCAAGGACGGAATAATTCATTTACCCTCTCTAGAAAGTAAGGAGATAATGGGCAAGCAATTGTTTTTCCCCAGACATGGCAAACATTGGTTATAATAAAAACTTAGATGGTAAAATTGTGCCAGTTGACTTTAAATTTGTCAAATAAGAACACATTTGGAGTTATTTAAGGAGAGGTTTTATTCATTAAGAAAGACAATTGTGACAATGATCTGATCTCATAAATTTGCAAGTGACTCAAAGTCAAACAGAAGAAGACTTCTATCATAGGATAAGGAGAAGCAAGCTGAGATTAGCAGAATTTTTTTAAGGAGAAGCCTGACAAGCAATGGGAAATGGCCAATGGAGTCTGAGAGGACAAGAGTTTCTCTGTGGCTAGGTGATTCCTAGAAGCTGATAAGGGGTGGGGGGAACACACTTCACTTTTTAATGCTTGGTGAGACTAGAGGCAAGCAGAGTTCAGGGGTCTGTGGAATGGAAAGAAGCCTGATTAAAGGCAAAGTAGTTAAGAAATGAGCAATTGTGAACATTTGGTCAGATTCATAGGTCATGAATTCTAGAATCATATCATTTCAACGAGGCTGAAATCCAAAAGAGGTAGCTCCAGTACCTTTATTACTATTACTGTAATCAAATAACATTACTTTCCATTTACCCAAAGTCATTCCACTTGCCCTATGTTTGGTGTGCGGGGCCAACGGTGTGATGATCTTGTGTGACTGGAAACTTTGGCTTATGGGATGTTTGGAAATAAACTAGTCTGTGAATTCCTGAGAGAATTACTCTTATTCCAAATCAGAAGCAGTTCGGGCAGTAGAATCAGATAGAATCCACCAATTTCTAAGGCATATCGAGCCTTCTAACTGACACCAAACATGGTATTGCGTTAGAAGTCTTACTTTGCTTTAAGTGAAAGGGGATCTCATCACTGTGTACCTTGTCTCTCTCTGAGATACTGATGATGAATTTGCAATGGATTATGTCTCATAACTACACTGGAATTTTTTTCAGGGTATTTAATCTCATCATAGAAAATTGGAATATTTAATCTGAGTGAAGAGACCAGACAACATTAAGGAGTTGAATACAATATTAAGTTTTCACCTTTTGGTGTATTAAGGACTTTACGTTAATGTAGTGACAATAAGTCCCTTTTTTGAGTGGTCTATGTTCAAAATGGAGCCCTGGTGGTGTAGCAGCTAAGATCTCAGCTGTTAACCAAACGGTTGGCAGTTCAAATCCACCAGTCATTTCTTGGAAACCCTATGGGGCAGCTCTACTCTGTCCTATAGGGTCAGTATGAGTCAGAATCAACTCCACAGCACCTGATAACAACAACAGCATGTTCAAAATAGGAGCCCTGGTTGTATGGTGGTTAGGTGCTTGCCTGTTAACTGAAAGGTCAATGGTTTGAGCCCACCAGCCACTCCTCAGCACAGAGACATGGCAATGGACTTCCATAAAAATTATAGCCTTGGAAACCCAATGGGGCAGTATTACTCTGTCCTATATAGTCACTATGAGTAAAAATCAATTTCATGTTATGTTCAGAATTGAAAGACTAACCAGAAGTCCCAGAATGACACCCAGAACAGCTGTGGTAATAAGCGAGAGCAACCTCATGAATGTAAGAACAAGACAGCATGATAGAAAAAATGGTTGTTCCTCCCAAGAGGTGGACAGCTGTGGCCCTGGTGTCCAGTGTGAACCCTCCAGTCCACGGACAGATGGCTGTAAAATACTGGTGGGGAGGAAGCACTTAAATTTTTCTTGTGTTACAACGATGAGGAGTTACTTCTTAATAATAAGTGTGGGAATTTGTTTCATGCCCTATTCACTTCTCCCTAGAACCAAACCATTTGATGTCCAGTCAACTCTGACTCTTTTCGATCCCATGTGTGTCAGAGTAAAACTGTTCTCCGTAGAATTTTCAATGGCTGTGATCTTTCAGAAGTAGATCATCAGGCCATTCTTATGAGATGCCTCTGGGTGGCATCTCCAAGATTGAACCTCCAATCGTCCTGTTAGCAGTCAAGAATATTAACCATTTTCACCATCCAGGATGAAATACGTGATAAGTGATAACACTGGGAAAGTGCTTGATTTTGGTATAGCTGATGTATTAGAAAAGCTGTTAGTGCTTTTTTTTTTTCTCTCTCTCTCTTCATAATAACTCTCAGTCTATTTGCACTCTAAACTCAATTATAACTAACCATTTTCCAATATCTATGTTACTGTGTGGGTTAGTTCAGAGACAGTACTGACCCAACAGTTCACATGTCATAGCCCTGCCCTCCACCTTATACTTTATCAGGGACACTTTTGTCTCTTATTGATTTGATTTCTGAAGTGATCTCCAAATATGTTTCGAATCCTGGAGATGAAAAGAGATTTTACTAAAGATGTCCCTAAAACCTCAAATACACTTTGTTATACAATTTCTATGGCCATATTTTCAGCCTCATCCCACCACCCGTGAGGATCCACCATGAACTTCTTTCCACAAACAATGAATTATATGATGCTTATCTGCGTTTGGCTGTTTACATTGATAATGTGTCATCAATATATATTGCAAATATTTTCTAATAAGTCACATGTTCTTTCACCTTGTTTATATTTTAAATGAATACTTTTATTCATATGATGTGAATTTATGTTTTTTATTTACTTAATTTTTTCTAGAAGGTTATCCTATATCATAAAATGAAAAAATATTATTCTAAGTTTCCTTCTCCTTGTATTTTAACTTAATTTATCACATTTCATTTTTCAGTTGTCCTAAATTTTATGGGATTCCTATAGAATGAAGTATCTTCCAATCTTCTCTAATAGTCAGGTTATTTATCCTAGTGTCATTTATGAGTAGTCATTAATTTTCCCAATAAAATATGATTTTATTTTTGTTATCTATGAGATTCTGTATGGGAGAATAATTACTTTCTGCTGTTCAAAGGTGTTCCTTCTTGTTTCATGTTCCACTTGAAATTCAGTACCACAGGATCAAACTTATATTTGTCATCAACTTCAACTGCATCAAACATGTACAATGGGAAATTATTATTTTCCCTAAAATATTCAAAGTGTCATTTTAATAGCTTCATCAGATTTTGTAGTTCTATTCATAAAGTCTCCGTGTTTTCGTATAATGAACGCTTAAATTTTTATTCAGAAGTGCCACAATTCCTTTTGTTTGGTTTGCTGTTGTAGCAACTATTTCAGGAAAATATGAAAAGAGAAATTGATAGCCCAATTAGTTCAGAAACAGAAAGAGTCAGCCTATAAAATTATTACTTATCCCTCAACTACCAGAAAAACTATACTGAGTAGGCCAAGAAGCATACTCTGTCAGAGATTTGCATGGGAAATGTCACTCCTGAAACTTAAAAACCCTGCCACCTTCAAAGGATTTGTTATATACACTTTTTAGTGATGTAAGGCAGCCAATAGAAAGTAAATTAAAACCACCCAGAATATTTGAAATTACAGGCATCACTGGCATATACAGGTCCCAAATGATGTCCCGTTTATTTCCACAACCGCAGTGCATAAACACACCCCAGTGACTAAGTTAGTAAAACCATTTTGCTCAGTGGAATAGACCCCAAGCAGCAAGTTAACCTCAAAGAACACTAGTGAGGAAGTTACCCAGAGAGCCTACTTAAAGTGTCTAAGAGATTAAAGAAACGGGGTGGGGGGGAAGGAAGGGATGAATCTTTAACCAGGACATTCATATGAAAACAAGCATTTTAGAAGGAGGTAAAGTGAGCACCAATAAATAAATACTGTATTCATGGAGTTAAATGTACAGCTCATGGTGTGAAAAAGAAAAAAAACTGGTTATCTAGAAACAAGGTCAGAGACTATTACAGAAAATTTAATACAACACTTAAAGCCACATGAGTTGTTTTGTTTGTTTGTTTAAAGAATCTCCAAGATATGGAAGTTAGAAAGTAAAATTCCAGCATTTATCTATCAGTAGCGCCCAAGAGAAGAGGGAGGGGGGATACTGCCTATGAAGCAAGAACGACTTTCCTATGTAGAAATGAAATAACTTTGTATCTGGTCCCTCAGATGCTCACTGTTGTCTCACAGTCTGTCCTCAGGCACTGCACTGCTTAGAAGCATCCCCTGTCTTAACACGTTCCAATTAAACCAATGTCTTAGGTTGTTAAATTAGGCTCACTACTTCCCTTCCACTATGTGTGCTCAAGCACCACTGTTGTCTTCATTCTTCCTGGAATACAGTGCACAAATTGTTGATTTCTTAACCCTAAATAGATTATAGAGTATTATAATGCCATCACATGAAGCATGAAGGAACATTAGTCCAAATCAGCTCATTAAATTAGATTTTACTGGGGGGGGAGGTCTACTGACATCCTATGTTGTAACAGGAAATTATTATTTTATGCCATAAGCTTTTAATTTAAATGGTCAATCTGACTGAGAATAGGATTTTTTTTTTTTTTTGGTTAGTTTTTGTGAGCTATGAAGAAATGCCTGGCAATCTACTTCCAAAAATTTGCCAGTGAAAACTCAAGGGATCACAACAGTTCAATCCATAACCCATCATGGGGATGGTGCAGGACCAGGCAGCCTTTTCTTCAGTTGTGCATGGGGTCACCCTGAGTTGGAGGCCAACTCCATGGCAGGTAACATCAACAACAAAAGGCAAACAATTACACATACACACCACACACACACCCCGTTATAGTCATATTCTAATAAAAATGTAATTAACTGTATTCTTGTATAATCAAATAAGGTACAACAGAATATGTTTTTACTGAATTCTAAGTCAAATCAGAGCACATAGCTAGTATCTTGGACTCGATTGTGCAAGACAGCGGCCACAGCACACCTACAGCCAGTGAACACTTGAAATGTGGGTAGTACAAACTGAGATGTTCTGCAAAGTAAAATACACACCAGATGAAAGAATTAGTATGAAAAATATATAAAATGTCTTGTATATATGTATGCATTGCTTGCTAAAATGAAATTTTATTTATATTTGTTTAAATCAATAAATTAATAAAGGTTGACTTCACATCTTTTTTTTTTTAAACTAGCTACCAAAAACCTAAAAAAAAACACCCACTGTGGTCGAGTTGATTACGACTCCTAGCAACCCTATAGGATGGAGTAGAACTGCACCATAACATTACCAAGGCTGTAAGTCTTCGCAGAAGCAGACTGTCACATCTTTCTCCTGCATAGCAGATCGGCTGACCTTTAAGTTAGCAGCCCAGTGCTTTCACCACTGCGCCAGCCACCAGGGCTTCTATCTAGCAACTAGAAAATTTTAAATTACAAATCTGTTTTTGGTTATATGTCTATTGGTCAGTGCTGATCTTGTGTAAAAAATAATTATGAGAGTGTTCATTTCCTTAGAAGGCCACAGTTATTTTTCACGTATACATTTTTATAATATTGAAGAAAATAACATTAATTTCATTCAATAAGAAAAATTAATATTTCAATAAAAATATCACCTAGTATTACTCTATAACAAATAATTAGCAATATAATTAATTTCTTAAAAACAGATAATTATACAATGCAAGAAAAGATGAGAAAATTGAAGGAGTAGATAGCCACCGATGGAACAGTCAGAGATCTTGGCTGTGTCTTGGGAAAGAATATACTCTAGAGAAAGAACACAGTCCATTTTTGAGAACTCAGTTCAGACGGCTAAGGCAGACCAAGAAAGATGCCATCTATCCTATTTCAGCTTCATCAAAAGCAGAACAAGAGAGTGGATATAGTGACAGAAATAAAAGGTAAGTAAATAGAGAAATTGAAGAAAAAAAGAGTTTCTCACTTCGTGAAACCTGGAGCATTTAGTACTGTTTATGAGGTAAGAGGAACACTTAGATGGTGCAAATTGTTAAGCGTTCCAGTGCTAACCAAAAGGTTGAAGGTTCAAGTTCACTGAGAGGCACCTGAGAAGAAAAGCCTGGTAACCTACTTCTGAAAAATTATCCTTTGAAAATCCTACAGAGCACACTTCTACTCTGACACACATGCGGCCAACTTGAGCCAGAATTGACTTGATGGTAACTGGTATTTATTGGCTGATTTTAATCATCATCCTATGGATTACGATTGATCTGTGGTTATAGCTGTTGCTGCTGTGTGCCTTGGAGTTGATTATAACTCATAGCTACCCGACCCAACATAGCAGAACTGTCCTAAGAGTTTTCTAGACTATAATCTTTACAGGATCAGATCGCCAGGTTTTTCTCTCCAGGAGCAGTTGGTGGTTTCAAACCTCTGACCTACCAGTTAGAAGCCAAGTGCTTAACCATTGCATCACGAGGGATCCTTATGATTGTAGCTACATAACTACTTTTATAACTTTTAAATGTATTTGTTTTGTATATAATAATTCCAGAAACTCAAATGGGTGAAATTATTATTTATTTTTAAATTCTAAAATAAGAAAAATTATGATGATAAGAAAAATGTGTAGATGAGATACCATCTCACCCAGCATTACTGGCACGAATCAAAAAAACATGAAACAACAAATGTTGAAGAAGCTGCTGGGAGATTGGAACTCTTATGCACTGCTGGTGGGAATGCAAAATGATACAACCATTTTGGAAGACATTATTGCTCTTCCTTAGGAAGCTAGAAATACCATTAAAAAAACATGAAATAGAAATACTACATGTTCCAGCAATCCCACTCCTAGGAATATAACCTAGAGAAATAAGAGTCATCACACGGACAAACATATGCACACCCATGTTCATTGCAGCATTGTTCACAATAGCAAAAAGATGGAAACAACCTAGATGCCCATTAACAAATGAATGGGTAAACAAATTGTGGTACATACACACAACAGAGTATTACACACTGATAAAGAACAACGATGAATCTGCAAAGCATCTCATAACATGGGTGAATTACGCTGAGTGAAATAAGTCAATCACAAAAAGACAAATATTGTATGAGACCACTACTGTAAAAACTCTTAAAAAGGTTTACGCACAAAAAGAAACAATCTTTGATGGTTACAAGGGAGAGGAAATGTGGAGATAGAAAAACACTAAATAGGCAATAGGTAAGTGCTAACTTTGGTGCAGGGTAAGACAGTACACAATACTAGGGAAGCCAGCACAACTTGTACAAGGCAAGGTCATGGTATCTCCATAGATACATTCAAACTTCCCAAGGGACCAAATTGCTGGGCTGAGAACCGCGGGGACCATGGTTTTAGCAAACATCTAGCTCAACTGGCATAACAGTCTATAAAGAAAATGCTCTACATTCTACTTTGGTGAGTAGTGTCAGGGGTTTTAAAAGCCTGTGAGTGGCCATGTAGGATACTCCACTGGTCACACCCCTTTGAGGGGCAAGGAAGAATGAAGAAGACTAAAGGTACAAGGGAAAGATTAGTCCAAATGACTAAAGGACCACAACTGTCACGGCCTCCACCAGAAAGGTCCAGTACAACGAGGTGGTGCCCGGCTACCACCACTGACTGCTCTGACAGGGATCATAATACAGCGCTCCAGACAGAGCTGGAGAAAAATGTAGAACAAAATTCTAACTCAAAAAAAAAAAAAAAAAGACCAGACTTGCTGGCCTGACAGAGGCTGGAGAAACCCTGAGAGTATGGCCCCTGTACATGCTATCAGCTCAGTAATGAAGTCACTCCTGAGGTTCACCATTCAGCCAAAGATTGGACAGGCCCATAAAACAAAATCAGAGCAAGGGGGTGCACCAGCCCAGGGCCAAGGACTAGAAGGCAAGAGGGGACAGGAAAGCTGGTAATACAGAACCTAAGTTTGAGGAGGGAGGGTGTTGACATGTCGTGGGGTGGTTAACCAATGTCATAAAACAATATGTGTACTCACTGTTTAATGAGAAGCTAGTTTGTTCTGTAAACCTTTATCTAAAGTACAATAAAAAAAGTTTAAAAAGAAAAATGTGTAGAATAGTAAGACAGCCAAAGGGTTCTCTTTACTCCTGTTTTCTATCACTATTATAAAGTTGTAAAATACAGTGACAGAAAATTAGACATAATACGTTAACTTTGAAGAAATAATGTATGATAATGTAAAGAGGCAGCATCTGACAATGGCAACACAGGAGATGAAACCACCAGAATAACCTCAAAGTCTGGGTTATTCACTGCATTGTGTGTTTCTAGATGCTCTACAACCTCCCAAGAAAAGAATATAAAAATCAGTGGGTCTGATTTCGATTACAGAATATACAGTCTATTGTAGCTGTGACAAGATAAATGGAAGATACAGTAATGGTAACATATCCATTTGCCTTTATTAAGTGTCCATGCCATGTATATACATATGTTGTTGTTAGGTGCCGTGGAGTCAGTTCTGACTCTATAGGACAGAATAGAACTGCCCCATAGGGTTTCCAAGGAACAGCTGGTGGATTTGAACTGCTCACCTTTGGTTAGCAGCAGAACTCTTAACCACTACGCCAACAGGGTTCCTATATATATCTGTATCTATTTTATAGTTACATGGCAGAGTTCCAAACACTTTAGTCTACAGTGGATGTTACACAAAAAACTGCTATTTATAGGTGTTTCACCTCTTTCTCCACTTCCTTTCAACTCACTCTTTCAAAACATTTGGCCCAAATTAAATGTCAAAGTGATAAAAGAAGTGTATATTTTAAATAAATATAATGCTGAAAAGTAAAGGAGAAAACATCACTAGAAATTGTGACAAGGCTGTTGAAGTCAATATGGAGGAGAATTTTTAAACTTGAAGATATTTAATGTGTTCCAAAGACATAGATGGCCAAAATACATTTGAAAAACTTCTTTTGACTTAAGAGAAAATGCATGCCAATATTTTAAAGATAGCAGAATACTTACATCTTTAGCAACATTTTACCACCCAGTAATTTGCCTAGGGCTGCCTTCATATCCCTATTCCTCAGGCTGTATATGACAGGATTCAGGCTGGGAGGTAACACAGAGTATAACACAGACATGAAAAGATTCAGTGATGATGCAGGTTTATAGTTGGTGCCTAAATATGTAACAATGCCTGAAAAGAGGAACAAGGTCATCACAGTGAGGTGGGGCATGCAGGTGGAGACAGTTTTGCACCTGCCCTGAGCAGATGGAATCCTTAAGACAGCTGAGAAAATGTGAACATAAGAGGCAATCATGAAAAGGAAGCATGAAAAGGCAAAGGAAAAGTTGGCAGTTATAAATGCATATTCTAGAATTTGCTCCCTGGGACAAGCAAGTGTAAGCAGTGAGGGAATGTCACAGAAGAACCGGTGCACTATGTTGGGCCCACAGAAATTGACAGAGAATGTACCTGCTACATGGATGGACCCATAGACAAATCCGCCATGATGCAGTCACCACCTGCACACAGGAGCCTCTATTCATAATGGTCTCATAGCGCAAAGGATGGCAGATGGCAGCATAGCAGTCGTAGGACATGACTACAAGGAGGGCATACTCTGTGCTCCCAAAAAAAAGAAAAAGAAAAATTTGTGAGGCACATCCTAGGAAGGAGATAGAATGACTCTTAGTCAGAGAGTTCAGGATGGACTTGGGGACTGTGACAGAGATGAAGCTTATATCAATCAAGGACAAATTCTTCAGAAAGAAATACATAGGGGCGTGGAGATGCAGATCAATGGTGGTGAGGGTGACAGTGAGGAGGTTCCCCGTCAATGCCATCAGGTAAGTGAGGAAGAAGAGGGCTGCATACAGTCTCTGTAGCATCCAGTCCTCAGGGAATCCCATGAGCAAGAATTCCATTATGATGGTTATGTTGTCTAGTTTCTCAGGCATGCTGATTCATGTCTGTGGAAATAAAGATACACTGATAACTAGTTCACTCAGATATGAACTCAGTAGCCCGAATCTTCTGGTTATATTAACAAGCAAAGGGTGGAGCAAACACCCTTAACATGGCTTGATTCTGTTTGGAGTGAAGCTTATCAGAAAAGTCTCAGGAAAATGGCATACAGTACAGCTCCACTTTCTTAATGGTAATGGAAGCAGGCAATGCACTGGGCTGCTACCCAAAAGGCTGGTGGTTTGAGTACATCAAAATCTGTCTCAGAAGAGACACAATAATTTACTTGCAATAAATTAGCTACTGAAAACCCTATGGAGAATAGTTCTACCCTGACACGGATGGAGTTGCCATGAATATGAATGGATTCGAGTGCAACTGTATTTTTTTTTCTTGTGATATTAGAGAGAGCAAACTGAAATATGATTGGCATTAAAGGCAGTTAAGAAAAAGGCAGAGGATGCAACAAAGTGCGTCTGTCCAGGAAGCAAGAAAAAGTTATATTGCCTCCCATGCCTTAGGAGATTACTATGCAGGTGTAGGGGTTTGAGCCGTGGTGGAGCAGTGGTTAAGTGCTCTGCTACTAAATGAAAGGTTGATGGTTCTAACCCACCAGCTGTTCCATGGGAGAAAGATGTGGTAGTCTGCTTCCGTTGGAAACTCTATAGGGCAGATATACTCTGTCTTACACCACTGCTATGAGTCAGAATTGACTAGACCGCAGCAGGTTTGGTTTTAGGCTTATGGGGGTTAGGATATATTCTACATGTAAAGCTATTAACACAGTCTTTCTCTTTTCTACTGACTGCTTCCAGGAGTCATTGATAAACGCTGCTCTTGACATGGAGAAAAATGAAATAAAATATACCCACTGCCATCGAGTCGATTCCACCTCGTAGTGACCCTATAGGACAGAGTAGAACTGCTCCATAGAGTTTCCAAGGAGTGCCTGGCGGATTCGAACTGCCGCCCTCTTGGTTAGCAACTGAGCTCTTAACCACTACGCCACCAGGGTTTCTGAAAATAAAATACAGTAGAATAAAAAGAAAAGCATGGGTTTGTGAACGGTGGTTAAAAATAATACAAAGAAGGTCCTAGGTGGAATGGGGATGATGTCTTTTCTAGTTGATGTCAAATAGAAGAGTTTTCAGTAAAGTTTAGGATGTCCACACTGTCACTTCTTTTTTTGTTTTTTAGAGAGTAACTGCTGCTGTGATGGAACGTCTCTTCTCTCCTTGTAAACTACAGCCTTGTAAACTATTGCCTGAGACAATACAACAGCTTTTTCAACATCCACTACTTCCTCATTCTCACATTTACAAATGCACCTTTTTTTTTTTTTTTTAATTTTCTCCCTTACCCCTCCAGCTTTCATTTAAACAAAACACCTAGAAACAAATTGGGTAGTAATAGTCTTATCAATTAGCACAGGTTTCTTCTATGGATACAGATGACAATGTTAAAATTTCCTCTTCCTGAAGACTTCAGAAGAAAAGAGTTGCATAAATTTATTAAAATATAACAAATTTATCAATATTCACAGAGATTTCTCTTCCCTTTGGTTAGAACTGGCAGTCAGGCATGAAGTGGAAAGACCCCAACAGGCACAGTAGGAGTAGAATGGGGCACATTTCCCTCTTCCATCCCTCCACTGAATGTGTTCTTATACATGTGGAAGCAAAGGGCCATGCTGTGTCTGCCCTCAGTGAACACCTTCATTCTGGAACGGCGGGGTAGTCCACGACCAAGGCTGCTTAATTATCTCACTAGTCCTATGTGTCTTCTGAGTTTCATATGAGGTCACCATGGTATAATTGGGGTGAGGCTTAGGCTTTGAGGTCCATGAACATCAGGATTTAGGACCACACAGAAGGGTAATTCAAATGCCCCTAGGGGTTTTCTGTGATGAGAATATACAACAACTGTTCATTTTGTCTCTTTCTATTCATCAATGTGTTACAACACTAACTTTTTAGTAGAAAATAGGATAGCTGAATCCAAGTATTGAAATTTATATTCAGGAATACCTATTAGGTCCAAATGTTGTTTTGTTTTATTGTTGCTTAGTTTTGCTTTTTTTTTTTTTTTTGGTCAGTTTAACACTAGTATCTGTGAAAATATTATTCGCATAAAATAAAGCAATGTAGGAGAAAATTAATGTGAAACGTGCCTGGAGAGACTCATTCACAAATTTCTTCCCAGGAAGAACTAGAGTTGCACATTTGGGAATGTTTCCTTCAAAAATCTTCCTATTACTTGCCATACATACTTACAAAAATACATCTTTTGACATTCACCATGTGTGGTTTAGAGATTCAGTTTTCACACACAGCAATATTCTTCATGGCTTTGTGTTTTTATCTATTTTTTGCTGCAGTTGGGCGCTTTCAAGTTGATTCTGATTCAGTGACCCTGTGCAACAGAGTAAAACTGTACCAATAGCATTGTGTTGGCTGTAATCCTTACTTAAACAGGTGGCAGAGTCTTTCTTCTGCAGAGTGGCTGGGTGGATTTGAACCACCAACTTTTTGGTTAGCAGCCTGGCACTTAACCATTATGCCAGCAGTTTTCCTTATTATTTCATGGCATTGGTATTCAGTATTTGAAAATCCTGTCTTCTCTTTACAAGCAAACTTTTGGTTAACATAATTATAATTACATTCTCTGTGCACATGTTTATTTGGTTGTTTAGGTATTTCTTGCAGTTTAATTGATATAGCACACTTTGATAATTTATTGATAATTGATGGATTGTATATGTTTATTCTTCCCAAAACATTTGCAAAGGTATACTCTTACCAAGTCTTTAAATGTTTTCAATTAACTCATATCTATCACAACAAAAATTTTAATGTACATTTGGTATTTTCGAATTTCACTACTAAAAATGAAATCACATAATTATTCCAAATTGCATCCTCCAACTATAACAGGATTTAGGATATCATTTTTGGCTAACAGTATTTATAAATTATATATGTGAGTGTGTGTGTATATACACACATATATATTTCATTTTTTTATTGTTGTTGAGAGTATATACAGCAAACTATATACCAGTTCAACAATTTCTACATATACAATTCAGTGGGGTTGATGTCATTCTTCAATTTGTGTAATTATCTTACTTTCCTTCTCTGAATTTTTTCTCATCTCAGTAACATGAATTCACTGCCCCGTAAGCTTCCTATCTGACCATTCAAGTTTTTGTAGTCAATTTGATCCCATATAGACAGTACTTCAAAAGAGCATGATGTTCAAAGCAAACATTTTTTACTAAATAAGCTAACCTATTGTTCAGTTTAAATAAAACTTCAGAGGATACATTGGTTGAAGATTTAAAGATTATCTCAGGGCAACAGTTTCAGGATTTCATCCATCCTCAATGGCCCTAGAAAATCTGGTTTGCATGAGAATTTGGATTTCTATTCTGCATTTCCCCCTTTTTGATAAGAACTCTTCCACAGAATCCTGGATCAAAATGTTCAGTAATGGAAGCCAGGTACCATCCAATTCTTCTGGTCTCATGGCAAAGGAAGCATTTGTTCGTGGAAGTAATTAGGCACACATTTCATTTCCTCCTCCTATTCCTGGCTCTTCCTCTTTTTCTGCTGCTCCAGGTGAATAGACCAATTGTAACTTGGCTGGCCACTTGCAAGCTTTTGAGACCCTGGCATTTGTCTTTTTATTGAATTGTATAAATATAAATATATATATCTAAGCATATTTATATGTACACACATTCCATATATAGATCTAGTTCTGGATCTGCACCTAGGTATATAGGCAGATAGATATAGAGATACGGTAAAACCTGCCAAAGCAAGAACCTGTGTAAGGCAGAAATATGTCAGAGAAGGAAAACTCAAATATTTTCCACTAAAACAAGCAATGGAAAAGTAGTAATTACACCCCATCAAAGTTGGAAACCTTGCAAGACCCAGGAAAATAAGGAAGTTCCATTGAGTTCCAGCTCTCAAGGGTTTCACTGTACATTCAAATCAGACCAGTTGCCATTGACGCGATCCTGATTGCTGGAGACCCATGTGTGTCAGAGCAGAACTATGCTCCTTAGGGTTTTCAATGGCTGACTTTTCGAAAGAAGATCACCAGGCCTCTCTTCTTGGCACCTCTGGATGGACTTCCAACTAGTAACAAAGTCTGTAAGCATTTGTACCACCCAGGGACTATATATATATACACACATTTATATATACACATAGAAGACCCTCAGTGAGGTAGATTGACACAGTGGCTGCAACGATGAGCTTAAGCATAACAGAGATTGTAAGGATGGCGCAGGACTGGGCAGTGTTTCGTTCTGTTGTGCATAGGATTGCTATGAGTTGGAACCGACTCGACAGCACCTAACGTATACAAAATACGCATGTGTATATATACAAAACATACAGACACATTTATATAGACACGTCTGGCGCAGTAGTTAAGAGCTACGGCTGCTAACCAAAAAAAGGTCGGCAGTCCCAATTCACCAACTGCTCCCTTGAAACCCTATGGGGCAGATCTACTCTGTTCTACAGGGTCCCTGTGTGTTGGAATCAGCTCGTCGGCAACAGATTTGGTTTGGTTTTATATATACACAGAGGAGTCCTGGTGGCACTGTGGTTACGCACTTGGCTGCTAACCCAAAGGTCGGCAGTTAGAACCTACCAGCTGTTCTATGTGAGGAAGATGTGGCAGTTTGCTTCTGTAAAGATTTACAGCGTTGTATACCCTATACCCTATGGGTAAGTTCTACTCTGTACTATAGGGTTGCTATGAGTCGTAATTGACTGGATGGCAATGGGTTTGTTTTATATATATGTAAAACTAGACAAATAGACACATGTTTATATGTGTACATGTCTATGCATATACATGCAAGGAGCCCTGGTTGTGCAATGGTTAAACACTTGGCTGCTAATTGACAGGTTAGAGATTTGGACCCACCAGGAGAAAGACCTGGCGACCTGCTTCTATAAACATTACAGCCATGAAAACCCTATGGAGCAGTTCTATTTTGTTTCACGGAGTCACTATGACTCAGAATCAACTCAGCGGCACCTAACAACAACAACACATATACATGCATACATGCATATACCATATATTCAGTCAATGTTTAGAATATTTTATCTAGATTTGATATATATTTGTGATTTAATTTTTGTATACACACAAGTTAAAAGAGAAGAAAAATATCGTCATGACATTCAGTGCAGAAAAGGCAATGAAAAAGTCCAACACCTTTTAATAATACAATGTCAACAAAACAAAAATAATCAACTTTTCTACAAATGATTGAATGTATTAAGGTGATGGAACGTAATAGCTATACCAAAAGGGCAGTGGCAGGTAAATTGAGCAGCATTAGGCTCCAGCTTTTTTTTTTTTTTTTTCTGCCTGATGGACCTTTTCCCCTTTTCTTCTTTATCCCAGATTCTCAGTAAACAGCAATGATCTTTCTTCTAAATTTCTGAGCCTATGGTCTTATTTCTGTCATATGCATAATCTTGGCTGGCTGTGGAGCAAATGGCACCTGAGAACAGGAAACAGCAGGAGGGAGGAGGGGCTCTGGGATGCGAACTGAGGGCACATATGGGGAGGCCCTTGCTTTCTTTATTTTCATGCTTTCCTCCTTCCCTCACCACCACTGCTCATTTTGTATGTTCCATCCCTTGACTGTCTGTGTTCTTATATGTGCTACCACTTTTACTGTTTGATTATATATTTTTACAATAATAAAAATAAAAGTAATAGAGAAAAACACAGATATTTCTTCTCGACTCAAAGGAGCCCTGGTTGCAAAGTGCTAAACACTTGGCTACTAACCAAAAGGTCAATGGTTCGACACCATCAGCCACTCTGTGGGAGAAAGATGCGGCAGATTGCTTCCATAAGACTTACAGCTTTGGAAACCCAATGGGGCTGTTCTATGCTCTGCTATAGGGTTGCTATGAGTCAGAATCAACTCAACGGCAATGGGTTTGGTTTTGGATCCTAGACTCTATATCCTAAGATAGCTAAATGAAATGCTAGTCAGAAAGGTTAAAAATACATATATTTCTTTTTGGACTACTTCTAAATTTCTACTAATTTGTGTGTGATGTAAATTAGATATGTCTTCATGAATTCTAAACGTCAGAGTTATGGGTAAGTCCTAAAAAATGCCTGGAGGCAGGTATTTAATTACTATGAAGAAAGCATTTTAGAAAGAGATATTTGATTCATAAAATTAATTTACATTTTTATTTATGAATGCATATCATATAGAAAAGTCACTGGGAAACGACAAAGGAAAAATATTTCATCTGATATGTGATTATGTTTAATATTTCATGCAAAATTGCAAGAAAAAAACTAACTTTCAAAGAAAAAAATAGACAAAGAACCTGAACATAAAATGTATAAATAAAACCATACAAATGAAATGTATAAATGAAAAATATTTTAATTCAATAATAATGTCATGATGCATTGGCAATTTTCACGTACGCAAATAAAAAAATTCAAAATTGGTGATTTTAAAGCTGGTTGAACAATGTGAGACAGATACCCTCGTACCCTGTTGGTAGTGTGCAAATTGATGTGAGACCCCGGAAACTATTGCCCTAAGATAATCTTTAAGCCTTAAACCAAAAATACCCCTTTAAGATCACAATAGAGGGTCCAGGACAGAGCTGGAGAAAAATGTAGAACAAAATTCTAACTCAAAAAGAAAGACCAGACTTGCTGGCCTGACAGAGACTGGAGAAACCCTAAGAGTACACCCCTGGACACCCTTTTAGCTCAATAATGAAGTCACACCTGAGGTTCACCATTCAGCTAAAGACTGGACAGACCCATAAAACAAAATGAGCCTAAAGAGCACACCAGTCCAGGGACAAGGACTAAAAGTCAGGAGGGAACAGGAAAGCTGGTAATAGGCAACCTAAGGTTGAGAAGAGAGAGTGTTGACATGTCATGGGGTTGGTAATCAATGTCATAAAACAATATGTGTACTAAAAAAAAAAAAATCCCCTTAAATCTTCTTAAAATCAAATGATAGTTCAGTGTAACTAGTAAAGAAAGCCTGCCTCGAGCATTATGTCCTTTCAAGATCTGTCTATACGGGATCAAATTGACAGCACCAACTGGAAAGATTAGATAGGAACATTAGGAGGCAGTGAGTGTATGTTTCTGTGGGAGGAACAACACAAAAAATGATGGTGAGAATGGATGCACAACTTGATGACTGTAATCAATATCACTGAACTTCACATGTGGAAACTTGGTGCGTATTTTTACTGTGTATGTTCTTAACAACAAATAAAACAATGAAATCAACTATTAAAAAAGATATCATGGATATTTTCATAACAAAGGAACCGTATTAGTAATAGTTATTGTTGTTTGTACAGATGGATTAGAATTTATTAGCCAGTCTCATACTGATGAGCATCAAGTTGTTTTCAATATTGTGCTATAATAAGCATTTTTTTGAAATTGGCTTTGTTAAGGTATAATTTGTATGTCATAAAATCCACCCATTTTAAGTGTATAATTTGATGAGTTTTAGAAATATTCTTACACACTTAAAAAAAAGAAAATTGACATGAGGCTCTAGGAGTCACTTTTTTCACATGTAACAGTACATTTAAATAAATAATTAAATCATTTGATCTGGATGTTCTATTTTAAGTATCAGTTCTAATTATAATCATACATATAAACAAAGGTATACATTAATGAATTAACTGAATACTTATTTATAAGGGCAATTACCTAGAGACAACCTATATTTATAAGAATAGGTTAAGAGCTATAAAAATTTGATATATCTTTGGAATACAATATATAAAGTGACTATATCTTCTATTTCAGAGAAGTAAAAAAAAAATTTTTTTTTATATTGGTATATAATGTTACATATATGGTGTAAAATGTAGGTTAACTTAATTACATGATTATCTGTAGTTTGGTATTTTAGTTAATGTCATTTATATTACTGTAAAACAATGTTGTTGTTGTTGTTAGGTGCTGTTGAGTCAGTTCCAACTCATAGCGACCCTATGTACAACAGAACGAAACACTGCCCGGTCCTGCGCCATCCTTACAATCGTTGTTATGCTTGAGCTCATTGTTGCAGCCACTGTGTCAATCCACCTTGTTTATGGTATTCCTCTTTTCTGCTGACCCTGTACTCTGTCAAGCATGATGTCCTTCTCCAGGGACTCATCCCTCCTGACAACATGTCCAAAGTATGTAAGACGCAGAATGCTCTAAGGAGCATTCTGGCCACACTTCTTCCAAGACAGATTTGTTCTTTCCTTTGGCGGTCCATGGTATATTCAATATTCTTTGCCAACACCACAGTTCAAAGGCGTCAGCTCTTCTTCAGTCTTCCTTATTCATTGTCCAGCTTTGAAATGCATATGATGCGATTGAAAATACCATGGCTTGGGTCAGGCACATCTTAGTCTTCAGGGCGATATCTTTGCTCTTCAACACTTTGAAGAGGTCCTTTGCAGCAGATTTGCCCAGTGTAATGCATCCTTTGATTTCTTGACTCCTGCTTACGTGGGTGTTGATTGTGGATCCAAGTAAAATGAAATCCTTGACAACTTCAATCTTTTCTCCTTTTATCATGATGTTGCTCATTGTTCCAGTTGCGAGGATTTTTGTTTTCTTTATGTTGAGGTGCAACCCATACTAAAGGCTGTGATCTTTGATCTTCATTAGTAAGTGCTTCAAGTCCTCTTCACTTTCAGCAAGCAAGGTTGTGTCATCTGCATAACGCAGGTTGTTAATAAGTCTTCCTCCAATCCTGATGCCCTGTTATTCATATAGTCCAGCTTCTCGTTATTTGTTCAGCATACAGATTAAATAGGTATGGTGAAAGAATACAACCCTGACGCACACCTTTCCTGACTTTAAACCAATCAGTATCCCCTTGTTCTGTGTAAACAACTGCCTCTTGATCCATGTAAACGTTCCTCATGAGCACAATTAAGTCTTCTGGAATCCCCATTCTTCACAGTGCTATCCATAGTTTGTTATGATCCACATAGTCAAATGCCTTTGCATAGTCAATAAAACACAGGTAAACATCCTTCTGGTATTCTCTGCTTTCAGCCAGGATCCATCTGACATCAGCAATGATATCCTGGTTCCACGTCCTCTTCTGAAACCAACCTGAATTTCTGGCAGTTCCCTGTTAATATACTGCTTCAGCCGTTTTTGAATGATCTTCAGCAAAATTTGTTTGCTTGTGATATTAATGATATTGTTCTATAATTTCCACATTTGGTTGGATCACCTTTCTTGGGAATAGGCATAAATATATATATATTTTTTTTCTTCCAGTCAGTTGGCCAGGAAGCTGTCTTCCATATTTCTTGGCATAGGCTAGTGAGCACCTCCAGCACTGCATCTGTTTGTTGAAACATCTCAGTTGATATTCCATAAATTCCTGGAGCCTTGTTTTTCACCAATGCCTTCAGAGCAGTTAGCACTTCTTCCTTCAGTACCATCGGTTCCTGATCTTATGCCACCTCTTGAAATGGTTGAATATCGACTAATTCTTTTTGGTATAATGACTCTGTATTCTTCCGTCTTCTTTTGATGTTTCCTGCATCATTTAATATTTTCCCCATGCAATCCTTCACTATTGCAACTTGAGGCTTGAATTTTTTCTTCAGTTCTTTCAGCTTGAGAAACGCCGAGCGTGTTCTTCCCTTTTGGTTTTCCATCTCCAGCTCTTTGCACATGTCACTGTAATACTTTACTCTGTCTTCTCGAGAGGCCCTTTGAAATCTTCTGTTCAGTTCTTTTACTTCACCAATTCTTCCTTTTGCTTTAGCTGCTCGACGCTCAAGAGCAAGTTTCAGAGTCTCCTCTGACATCTAACCTGCTCTTTTCTTTCTTTCCTGTCTTTTCAGTGACCTCTGGCTTTCTTCATGGATGATGTCCTTCCAAAACTCATCTGGTCTTCGGTCACTAGTGTTCAGTGCCTCAAATCTATTCTTGAGATGGTCTCTAAATTCAGGTGGGATATACTCAAGGTCATATTTTGGCTCTCGTGGACTTGCTCCGATTTTCTTCAGTTTCAGCTTCAACTTGCATATGAGCAATCGATGGTCTGTTCCACACCCGGCCCCTGGCATTGTTCTGACTGATGATATTGAGCTTTTCCTTCGTCTCTTTCCACAGATGTAGTCAATTTGATTTCTGTGTGTTCCATCTGGCAAGGTCCATGTGTATAGTCGCTGTTTATGTTGGTGAAAGAAGGTATTTGCAATAAAGAAGTCGTTGGTCTTAGAAAATTCTATCATTTGATCTCCGGCGTTGTTTCTATCACCAAGGCCATATTTTCCAACTACTGATCCTTCTTCTTTGTTTCCAACTTTTGCATTCCAATTGCCAGTAATTATCAATGCATCTTGATTGCATGTTCTCTCAATTTCAGACTGCAGCAGCTGATGAAAATCTATTTCTTCATCTTTGGCCCTGGTGGTTGGTATGTAAATTTGAATAATAGTCGTATTAACTGCTCTCCCTTGTAGGCTTATGGATATTATCCTATTACTGACAGCATTGTACTTCAGGATAGATTTTGAAACGTTCTTTTGATGATGAATGCAACACCATTCCTCTCCAAGTTTTCATTCCCAGCATAGTAGACTATATGATTTTCTGATTCAAAATGGCCAATACCAGTCCATTTCAGCTCACTAATGTCTAGGATATCGATGTTTATGTGTTCTATTTCATTTTTGACGATTTCCAATTTTCCTAGATTCATACTTCATACATTCCAGGTTCCGATTATTAATGGATGTTTGCAGCTGTTTCTTCTCATTTTGAGTCGTGCCACATCAGCAAATGAAGACCCCTGAAGCTTTACTCCATCCGCGTCATTAAGGTCAACTCTACTTTGAGGAGGCAGCTCTTCCCCAGTCATCTTTTGAGTGCCTTCCAACCTGGGGGGCTCATTTTCCAGCACTATATCAGACAATGTTCCCCTTCTATTCGTAAGGTTTTCACTGGCTAATGCTTTTCAGAAGTAGACTGCCAGGTCCTTCTTCCTAGCCTGTATTAGTCTGGAAGCTCAGCTGAAATCTGTCCTCCATGGGTGACCCTGCTGATATCTGAATACCGGTAGCATAGCTTCCAGCATCAGAGCAACATACAAGACCCCACAGTACGACAAACTGAAAGACACGTAAAAAAATACGAATCTATAAACAGTATGCTAAAACATGAGTGTAGTATTTGGGTGTATATATAGTAAAAAAAAAAAAAAAAATTTTTTTAGACATATAATAATAAATAAAAGACTTTAATCAAATAATGATTCTTATGAATCAATGGCAATGTTTAAAGGATATTTTCAGGAGCTAAAAAGGCCCCTTACAAAACAGTATAAAATGTCTTTTAATTGTATTTATTACTTAATCTTTCAGCTTATACCTTAGATTCACTATGCTTCTTTATGATCTCCTCTACCCCTCAATACGATTATAATAGCAGCAGCTCTACACTAACAGAAATCTTAACTCACAGAAATTCTGCACTTGAATGAAATATACAGGAGACGAATCTAGTCTAAACCTGTTCAGAACATCACACTAATTCTGATTTACTCTGTAGTGAAACCCTGTATCTCTACACAAGAGAACTGACTACAGTGTGTGTCAGCTTAGTCAAGAGTTTAATCCAGGCTTTTGCTTTAATTTACAGTAACCATGTTTTACAAAGGGCAGTGGTGGTTGAGTGGTAGAAT
The DNA here is from genome assembly GCF_030014295.1 of Loxodonta africana. Classification (NCBI taxonomy): domain Eukaryota; kingdom Metazoa; phylum Chordata; class Mammalia; order Proboscidea; family Elephantidae; genus Loxodonta; species Loxodonta africana. The sequence continues at coordinate 84,869 of NW_026975170.1, read as the reverse complement.
TCCTCCCTTCCATGCTTGAGACCTGGATTCAATTCCCAGGCAATACTCCTCAAGCACAGTGATCATCCACCTGTCAGGGGATGCTTCAGTGTTGCTAAAATGCTGAACAGGTGTCAGAGAAGCATCCAGACTAAGACATACCAGAAAGAAGGGCCTGGAAACCTACTTCAAAAATTCAAACAGCAAAACCTCTATAAATCACATCAAACACTGATGCTCATCCAAAGACTTCACCAAAAGAGTAAAAAGATTACCTACAGACTGGGGAAAAGTTTTTAGCTATGACATTTACGGCCAGCACCTGATCTCTAAAATCTACATGATACTGCAAAAACTCACCTGCAAAAAGACAAATAAGCCAATTAAAAAAAGAGCAAAAGATATGAACAGATACTTCACCAAAGAAGACATTCAAGTAACTTAACAGATACTTGAGGAAATGCTCACTATCATTAGCCATTAGAGAAATGCAAATCAAAACTACAATCAGATTCCATCTCACTCCAACAGGCTGGCATTAATCCAAAAAACACAAAGCAATAAATGTTGGAGAGGCTGTGGAGAGACTGGAACACTTTTACACTGCTGATGGGAATGTAAAATGGTACAACCACTTTGGAAATCGATTTGGCACTTCCTTAAAAAGCCAGAAATAGAAGTAACATAAGATCCAGCAATCCCACTCCTTGGAATATAACCTAGAGAAATAACAGCCTTTACACGAGCAGATATATGCACACCCGTGTTCATTGCAGCACTGTTTACAATAGCAAAAAGATGGAAGCAACCAAGGTGCCCATCAAAGGATGAAAGGATAAATAAATTATGGTATACTATGCATTGATGAAGAACAGTGATGAATCTCTGAAACATTTCATAACATGGAGGAATCTGGAAGGCATTATTATGCTGAGTGAAATTAGCCAGTTGCAAAAGGACAAATATTGTATAAGACCACTATTGTAAGAACTCAAGATATAGTTTAAACAGAGAAGAAAATATTCTTTGATGGTTATGAGAGGAGGGAGGGAGGGAGGGTGGGAGAGGGGTATTCACTGACTAGACAGTAGATAAGAGCTACATTAGGTGATGGGAAAGACAACACACAATACAGACGAGGTCAGCACAACTGGGCTAAACAAAAAGCAAAGAAGTTTCCAAAATAAACGGAATGCTTCAAAGGCCAGCGTAGTGGAGCGGCGGTTTGGGGACCATGGTTTTTGGGGACATCTAAGTCAATTGGCATAATAAAATCTATTAAGAAAACATTCTGCATCCCACCTTGGAGATAGTCATCTGGGGTCTTTAAGGCTAGCAAGCGGCCATCTAAGATGCATCAATTGGTCTCAAAACACCTGGATCAAAGAAGAATGAAGAACACCAAGGACACAAGGTAATTATGAGCCCAAGAGACAGAAAGGGCCACATAAACCACAGACTACATCAGCCAGAGACCAGAAGGGCTAGATGGTGCCTGGCTACAACCGATGACTGTCCTGACAGAGAACACAACAGAGAACCCCTGAGGGAGCAGGAGATCAGTGGGATGCACATCCCAAATTCTCGTAAAAAGACCAGACTTAATGGTCTGACCGAAACTAGAAGGACCCCAGTGTCATGGCCCCCAGACCTTCTGTTGGCCCAGGACAGGAACCATTCCCAAAGCCAACTCTTCAGACAGGGATTGGACTGGACAATAGATTGGAGAGGGATGCTGGTGAGGAGTGAGCTTCTTGGATCAGGTGGACACTTGAGACTATGTTGGAGTCTCCTCCCTGGAGGGTAGATGAGAGGGTAGAGGGAGTTAGAAGCTGATGAAATGGACACGAAAAGAGAGAATGGAGGGAGGGAGCGGGCTGTCTCATTGGGGGAGAGCAACTGGGAGTATGTAACAAGGTGTATATAAGTTTTTGTGTGAGAGATCAACTTGATTTGTAAACTTTCACTTAAAGCACAATAAATATTTAAAAAAAACTCTGTAAATCACAATGGTTTGATCCACACCCACTTATGGAGATGACACAGGACCAGCCAATGTTTCTTTACATTATGCACGGGTTTGACATCGGTCAGGGACTGAGTTAACAGCTGCTAACAACATGTTTTACTACAGGACACAAACAAATGCACACACACATACACACATAGATTGAAAGAGAAATAGAGAAACAGAATTTCGTTTCACTCAGCATTTTATAAAACCATAATTTGGAAGAACGGGGAAGTAGCTGTGCAGATACCTGGAAGAAAAGCATTCCAACCAGAAGGACCATCAACAGCAAAGACTACCTGAAGCAGGAACAAAGAGGGCACTGGGACTTGAAAAGGGTGGTGAGTGGGAAAATTCAGGACTATTATGTAACTAAAGCATAGATGATGGAGAACTTTCTATAACAGTGGGGGGACTCTGGCTTGTCCTGAATGTGAGCTGAGGTGTAATTAATGTTGACCCTACAAATCAACTCAGCTGCTTCACAGAGGATAGTCAGAAGGCAGGTGAGGGAGGAAGCAGGTAGAACAGGCTGGGGGCTGTAGCCATGGTCTAAATGACAAACCATAGGAGTGTGACCCACAGTGGCATCAGTATAATTTGTAAGAAATGGTAAACTCCTGGAGAACAGAGAGGAAAGGATTTGCTGAGTTATTAGATGTGGTTGAGGGAGAAAAACAAATGAGTGAGAATCACACTCAGGTTAATAGAAAGATGGAGTAAGGATTAGCTGACATACAGTGCAGAATGTTTAGTGGGAAGACCAGGAGTGACTAAAGTAGTGAATTCTACTAAGTATAAAATTAGAATTTAATGATACAAAAGCATCTTATGTACCTAAGAAAAGGAACATGGAATTTCAGTATCTGTGGTAAATTATTTCCTCTTGAGGGCTCTTTTAAAAAGTCATTAACATTAAAATACAGAGAAAAGGAAGGGGAAAAAAAGGGAAGGAAAGGTATTGTCATACAGGACTAAACCAAGTTCAGATCAATCCCGTCTACTGGAGCAGATCACAATGTGTGAAGCATTTGTACACACAGAGGTAGCAATGGCCATTTCCTCACCAAGGTGGCAACAAAGAAGGTAGAGGTATTTTTTAGGGATGTAGTAAGATAATCTGAGCAGGAAGAAACTTAAAATGACAGGTAGGAGTAAAAGTGGAGACAAGAAAAATGAATCTATACTTAAAGTGGAGAAGAAAAAAAAAGATAAAAGAAGGGACAAATAAAGAGGTCAAAGAGAAAAAGAAAGACAATAAAGGACATAAAAAAGGAAGTAATAAAAGGAGGAATGGAGGAAGGAACAACAGAAGAAATGAAAAATGAAAGAATGAAGGAAAGTTAATGCACAAAATTTGTGGAAGAATCTCGAATTAGAGAAGAGCCATCAGGAGCCCTTTTGGCACAGTGGCTAATTAAAATTCTCACCTGGTGGTTTGGACCTATGGTCGCTCTCCAAGAGAAACCTGTGGCAGTCTGTTTCTGTAAAGGTTACAGACTTGGAAACCCTAGGGGGCAGGTCTACTCTGTTTTATAGGATCACTATTATGAGTCAGAATCAACTCCATGGCAATGGGTTTGGCTTTTGGGCTTTTTTTTTTTTTTGGATTGAATTAGGAAAAGGAGAATTGGAATCATAAATATGTATACATAAGAGACTTGTACAAAATTACTTCAGGACTGTGATATTCTGTGTTTATTCACAACATAAATATTTCTGGTAAGATCCTATTCTGAAACTAGACTTTTTATAAGAATGTTGTCATCACCATTTTTGGACACTCTTAATACCTGAGTGGCCAGTGATCACAGCAATTTGACCACTCTCTGATGATTTTACTGTGAAACCCACAATTAAATATTTAATTAGCATAAACAAATAGAACTCCTAAAGACAGGTTATAAGGAGCCCCACATCTTTATTTTAACTACAAACACTTTAAAAATAAACTGTATTCCAGGACTTACAATAAAACATGCTATTTTGCATGCCTATCTCCCAAAAGGTTGCAAAATTACAGGGTGTTAGGAAACACTGACAATGAATGTAAGACATTCAGAATTTGCCCCCTGAAATCAATACCAGAAAGAGAGCCATTGAATTGAAAGTTTCCAAGCTACTCATTCACTACACAACAAATGACCTAATAAAATTTTGGCCTGTTATTCTGTTAGACAACATATTGTCACATTCTGTAGCCTAGCAGTAGGAGGATAAAAGTATCTCCTCATTTTGAAATAATTATCGTCAGCCAAATCATACATTTAAATAATTTTTGCAAATGTAAATCAAGAAAATATTCTTGACCTTTTTGCCAGCTGTCAGTTTTTCTAGGGCCATCTGCACATCCTTCTTTCTCAGGCTCTACATGAGAGGATTAAGAGTGGGTGGTAACACAGTGTAAAGCACAGATACCAACACTTTTAGTGAAGACGAAGATTTGAAATTTTTGCTAAATACGTAATAATTCCTGAAAAGAAGAACAAGGTCACCACAGTGAGGTGGGGTATGCAAGTGGAGAAAGTTTCACTCTGCCCTTTGCAGATGGGATTCTGAGAATGGTGGAAAAAATGTGAACATAAGACACAACCATCAAAATAAAACATACAGAAGCAAAACAGCAGCTAGCAATAATAAATGCATATTCTAAGATATGCTCCCCATAACAAGCAAGTGCAAGCAGTGATGGAACATCACAGAAGAACTGGTGCACTACGTTGCACCCACAGAAATTGACAGAGAGTGTAACTGCTACGTGAATGGATCCATAGCCACATCCACTGAGCCACGATGCAGCCACCATCTGCACACAGGTACCTCTATTCATAATGGTCTCATAAAGCAAAGGATGACAGATGGCAGCATAGCAGTCATAGGTCGTGACTGTAAGGAGGGCAAACTCTGTGCCCCCGAAAAAAATGACAAGAAAAAGTTGTGAGGCACATGCTAGGAAGGATATGGGATGCTTGTTGGCTAGAGAGTTCATGATGGACTTGGGCTCAGTGACAGATGTCAATCAAGGACACATTCTTCAGGAAGAAATACATGGGAGTTTGGAGGTGCTGGTCTACAGTGGTGAGGGTGAAGCTGAGGGGGTCCGCCATCAGTGCTGCCAGGTACATGAGGAAGAAGAGTTCTGCATGGAGTGTCTCTATTACCCAGTCACCAGGGAATCTCATAAGCAAGAACTCCGTCATGATGGTCTTGTTGGTAAGTTTTTCAGACATGCCGATTCTTCACAGAGAAGACAGAATAGAAAGCACAGCTTCCTAACTTTTTCATTCACTGATCTCTTCTGTATTCTACCTGTTCTCTTCTGCCATAGCTTTACTCTCAAAGTACCTTATTCCCTTTTGTTATCAATGATTTTCTTCAGCTCCTCGGTCTAATATAGGCTAATTCTAACATGTAAAATTTATTTCCTTATAAAATATATAGAGTGAATTATATTAATATGAACATTAATAAGGGTGCCTTAGTGGTGCAGTGCTTAAAGCACTTCACTGCTAATCAAAAGGTTAACTGTTTGAACCCACTAGCCTCTCTACAGCAGAAAGATGTGGCAGTCTGCTTCCATAAAGATATACAGCCTTGGAAAATTTATGAGGCAGTACTACTCTGCCCTACAGGGTTACTGTGAGTCAAAATCAACTTGACATCAGTGAGTTTTTTGGTTTGAATTTTGAACATGAATAAGCTTTTCTGTGAGTTGATGTAAAGAAAGAAGGGTTATACCATTTGCAGTGCCTGGATGGGAGACGTGGTGACTTTGGAGAATATTCTGAATACAAGAAAAAACAACAAAACCAGACCTGTTGCTGTCAAGTCAATTCCAACTCATAGCGACCCTAAAACAGAGTAGAGTTGCCCCATAGGGTTTCCAAGAAGCACCTCGTAGATTCGAACTGCTGACCTTTTGGTTTGCAGCTGCAGCTGTTAACCACAAGAGCTAAATTCCTTGACCAAAATGATGAACAAATATGTTTTCCTTTTTCTGCATGTTCTCCCCCAAATTTCTTAGATATATGTGCACTGCTCAGGATCCTCAGCAGAAAATGTTTCAATTTTCTGCAATTAAGGAAATGCCTTGGATTTTCCAGAACTGTGTAAAATGTTGCAGGTAATTGGAAGGCAAAATAAATAAAGTAGACATCGTTATAGCATGGTGAAGTTATCTTAAAATTATCCTTGTTATAAGTTTGTGTGCAGGTATGTAAATGTGTATGTGTGTGTATGTATATATATGTATGTATTTGTGTGTATATGTTTGGCCTGGCACCTTTGAGTCAATTCTGACTTATAGTGATCCTATAGGTTAGAGTAGAACTGCCCCAGAGGATTTCCAGGGAGTGTGGTGGATTTGGTTAGCAGCCAAGCTCTTAACAATTGCACCACCAGGGATATATATGATATAGACAGATGATAGATTGATCGATCAATAGATGGATGGATGGATGGATGATGGACGGACAGATGGACGGGTGGGTGGGTGGGTGGATGTTTGGATGGATAGATATAGGTATATACAAATACATTGGTATGTAGATACATACACACATACATATATATATATGAGGGAAATGTAAGAAAAAATTCCAAATTGCATATCTAATCTCACTCTTCACTTTCTCTAAAAGGCTGGTGGCCATTTTTTTTTTCTATGAAGAAGGACAATTGAATTAGTATCCCAATTACCAAGAGAATAAATCAGAAGGAAAGAAATAGAACATGATCAGAGGTTTTATGGCTTGTACAGAACAAGAATAACCGCTCTATTTAGTGGAAGAATAAAGAGAAACAGAAATGTATCAGCTCATCAGACTGTCTTGCTCAAATATACTGAATTAAAGTGGCTTGATAGTAGTCCTGACCATTAGAACATGGAGTCACCTCCTACTATCTCACCTCTCTGAATAGCAGAAGAAAGGAAGTAGATGAAATAAAATAACCTACAAGATACATTAAAGGGATGTAACATCTTTTTTTCCTAGTCATATGTCCTCTTATGGGCTAACAATAAATAAGAATCCAACTAAATAGGGACATGAAAAAAATGTGGGGGGACTGGGGATTAACTCACCATCACCATGTAGAAGTCTGCAGGGTTTCCCATTTCCATCACCCCTACTAGGGCATCCCTTACACACTGTAGAGCTGCAGGAAGAAGTTGGGATAATAAATATCCATTTTTCATACACTCAAACAGCTCCTCTGGAGAAATCGAGACTGGATGAAAATGATTGTATCGTTATGGCTGTGCTTTCTTGATGTCAATTGAATACAAAATCACAGTTTTCTCTCTTCCTTCGTGATTAGATTTAAAAGGCCATAAGATGTGATCATTTTCTGGAGTTCACAAGTGGGATATAATTTTTGATGAGGTTTTTTTGTTTCCCACAAGACCTTGGACAGCTTGGGATCTGAAGCCCTGGAAAGGCCAGATTTTGAATCCAGCCCCGTGATTTATACACAGGGGTGTTCAAGACTCACATTACACAGATAAGAATAGTACCAATTTGGTCCCATTAGGTTAGTAAATTGGTTTCTAAATTATTACTGCTTTTTTTTGACAGGCAGCTTTTAAGGAACTGATTCCAGGTACTGATATGACCTAATTTCAGGAATTTATACCTGGCAGAAGAGTTTAATTGCTATCTTGTTTTTTTTTTTTTTACTTTTGAGCATAAATTGTATATTAAGATATTCTCTATAGAAATTATTTATGTTGTAGAAAACAGCTAATAAATTTGTAATATTAGATCTAATCATATCAATAGTTACATTAAAAGTAAATATTATAAAACACTGATTAAAAGGCAGAAGTTATCAGAATAGATTTAAAAAAAATAGCTCAACCACATGCTATCTACAAGAAATTTACTTTAAATATAAAGATATAGGTAGGTTAAAATTAAAAGTATGAAAAAATTTATACTACGCAAACACTAATCAAAAGAAGGCTGGAATGATTATATCAACGTCAGAACAGAAAACTAACAAAGGTAGAGAGAGACATCACATAAGGGTAAAATGATCAATTTACCAAGAAGACATAATCCTAACAAAAGAGCTGCAAAATGCGTGAAACAAACTGACAGAAGTGACAGGAGAAGCAGATAAAAACTCACAATGATACTTACATACCTCAACATTCAGTAATACAGAGAACTAGTAGTCAGATACCATCCACCACATGGACTTAATTCACATTTCTCAAGTGCTTTACCCAGCATCATCAGGATACACATTTCTCTCAATTATGCATGGGGTATTGACCAAGGTAGACCATGCACTTCTTCATAAAACAAACATTAATACATGTAAAAGATAGAAACCATACAAAATATGCTTTCTGACAATAATGAAATCCAACTTAAAGCCAGTAACAGAAGGATAAAAGGACAATTTCTAACCACACGGAAGTTAAATAGTAACGTTCTAAATAATCTATGTATCTAAGGAGCTATTATGAACTGATCTAAGAAGATACAATAATCAAAATCGGTGGGTTGTAGATGAAGTAGAAATTGTTGTTGTTGTTGTTAGGTGCTGTTGAGTCGGTTCCAACTCATAGTGACCCTATGCACAACAGAAAGAAACACTGCCTGGTCCTGCACCATCCTTACAATCGTTGTTATGCTTCAGCTCATTGTTGTAGCCACTGTGTCAATCCACCTCGTTGAGGGTCTGCCTCTTTTCTGCTGACCCTGTACATTGCCAAGCATGATGTCCTTCTCCAGGGACTCATCCCTCCTGACAACATGTCCAAAGTATGTAAGACGCAGTCTTGCCATCCTTGCTTCTAAGGTACATTCTGGTTGCACTTATTCTAAGAAAGATTTGTTCATTCTTTTGGCAGTCCATGGTATAGTCAATATTCTTTGCCAACACCACAATTCAAAGGCGTCATTTCTTCTTCGGTCTTCCTTATCCCTTGTCCAGCTTTCACATGCATATGATGCAATTGAAAATATCATAGCTTGGGTCAGGTGCACCTTAGTCTTCAAGGTGACATCTTTGCTTTTTAACACTTTAAAGAGGTCCTTTGCAGTAGATTTACCCAATTCAATACGTCACTTGATTTCTTGACTCCTGCTTCCATGACTGTTGATTGTGGATACAAGTAAAATGAAATCCTTGACAAATTCATTCTTATTGGTCCAGTTGTGAGGATTTTTGTTTTCTTTATGTTGAGGTGCAATCCATACTGAAGGCTGTGGTCTCTGATCTTCATTATTAAGTGCTTCAAGTCCTCTTTAATTTCAGCAAGCAAGGTTGTGTCACCTGTATAACGCAGGTCGTTAATGAGTCTTCCTCCAAACCTGATGTCCCATTCTTCTTCATATAGTCCAGCTTCTCAGATTATATGTTCAGCATACAGATTAAATAGGTATGGTGAAAGAATACAACCCAGACGCACAGCTTTCCTGACTTAAACCAATCGGTATCCCCTTGTTCTGTCCAAACAACTGCCTCTTGATCTATGTAAAGGTTCCTCATGAGCACAATTAAGTGTTCTGGAATTCCCATTCTTTGCAATGTTATCCATAATTTGTTAATAAGTTGAAATTAGAGGGCTTTTTTTTTTTTTAACATGAATTGCCTTACTAGCACTCTCCATTTAAGGAAGGACTATAAGACTGGTGGATGGTTATTCATATTTAACTAGATAATAAACGTCTTAAAAAATACAAGTGTCTACTCACAGAGTGTTGTCTGGAGTGCCTTCTGGGAAGTATATTAGCAGTGGTTAAATTTATTTTTAAAATTATGGTAAAACTTTGAGATTCTGTATGATTTTTTATTTTATTTCATTTTTTCCTGAATTACTGGAGAGGAAATAGGTATGTTATATCCATTCTCTCTTGGGACAGAAACTATTCCTGAGTATGTTAGAACTTGAATTTAGCTTGTCATCCAATCTTGTGGGTTTCAGAGCCTTACCAGATATGCGATGTTAGATTGATGTTTCATCACATTGTACTTGGCTCATGTATTTCATTAGGATACGCTTTGGAGCCATGGTGGCTCAGTGGTTAAGCGTTGGCATGCTAACCAAAAGGTCAGCAGTTTGAATCCACCAGCTGCTCCTTGGAAACCCTATGGGGCAGTTCTATACTGTCCTATTTATAGGGTTATTATGATACACTTTAGCATTGAAATGCTCTTTCTGTGTCTCTAGCAGGATCCTTTTAACGTAGGCACACACATTCTTTTAGCTTAGCTCTTTGACTTTGGAATAGAGTTGGGGAAACAGAAGAAAGTAACTCTAAGGAATAAATGGCGTTCTAGTTTTAGTGGCTCATCCACTTCAGAGAAGGAGAGAGACATTGAATGTGTATGATTTAGGTTTTGAGAGTGAAACTTTGCACAGAGGATAGAGAGGAGAAGGTGCTTCTTCTTTATTCTTATTTATTTTTGACAACTCTATCCTTTTGTTTTCATACGCATTCCTTGAATAAAGTGACTAGATTTTACTTAAAAAAATATGACTATAATGAAGGATAGGAAGTTTGGAACAGGTGAGATAAGCAGAAAATAAAATGTAGAAAATTAAAGTTAACTCAAGTATATCAGAAATAAGAATACACGTAGAAAGGCTAAGTTGTTAATCCATCAAGATATGACTATTCTAAACTTGTATAACTTGAATAATGTATCATCAAAGTCTATACAGAAGTTAATGAAAATAAAAGATAAACAAAACCATAATTATAAATAGTTGAAAATTTTAACACACCTACATCAATAACTGATATTAATAGTTATATAAAAAGTTTAATCAGAATGGTATATAAGCTTGAATAAGTGACATATAGAAGCCTGGATCCAACAATGTCAGTCTGCACATTATTTTTAAGTGCACATGGAACACCTACCAAAATTTAGCATATGGAAAAAAAAGAGATTTTCAATGGAGGTGATGTGCACCCCAGGGAACATTAAGCCATGTCTGGAGACACTTCTTGATTGTCTTCACTGTGGGAGGTGGGATGCTACTGGCATCTAATGGATAGTGACCAGAGATCACGCTAATCATCCTACACTGTACAGGACAGCTTCCCCCAGCAAAGAATGATCTGTTTTTAAATGTCAGTTACATTGTGGTTGAGAAACTTTATGCTAACCTATAAATCACTCCTAACAGATCATAAAACATATACAGTATGCCCTATGGTAACAGCAAATTTTTCTAAGACGATAACTAGAAAATTCTCACGTTTAGGCACTTAGTTATATGCTTCTAATTAACTAATAGTTCAAAAATAAATCACAATCAGAATTAGAAAAGATTTAAAAATAATAATTATAGTAAAATATATTGAAACTTTTAGAATATAGCAAAATGCTTGCTTAGTAGGAATTTACTGACTTAAATATTACAGAAAGAAAAAATAAGACCACAAATCAGGAAAAAAAAAAAGCAGAAAAAATAAGCAATGAGACAAATACAGAAATTAATAAACAAGAAAATTAACATATAATATAGGGGTTCAACAAAGGAAAACATTAATCTTTAAAAAACAAAACAACAAAAACAGAAAGCTTAATGAATGCAATGGGTAAGTCATAAGAACATACAATGACAAATTTGGGGGTAATGTGTTTTATACTTCAGGTGAAATCGATAAACTCCCACAAAAGTTAGAAAAAAAAGATTAGTGCTGTACATTTCTAATTCTTGATTTTGAGATTAACAAAATTAAATAGTATAAAGAGAAAACGATGTCAAGATGACTTCAGGAGAACGTATTTTCAAATATTTAAGGAATAAATTTTAGATTTATTTTAGGAATAAAATATATATATATTTTAACTTTTGTGATTCAATTGACATAATTAGCACAGGTTATATTCTTCTAATATAGAAAGGAGAGAAATATATGATCATCTCAAGAAAGTAGAAGCATTTAATAATTTAAATTCCTATGAACTCAGTCTACCCCAGTACAGCTCTGGGCATGTGTGATTTTTCAAGGTTGCAGGGAAGGTAGGGACTTACTGTCATGGCCAGCTCTACAAAAAACCATTGTGGTGGATTTTCTAAGTCTTTCATGTAATATATACAGAGAAAAAACTATGACTCCAACCCCAACCTCATAGGGGAGGGGACGATGTTAGTGACTGGAAGGGAGTACAAATAAGTTTTGCAAATTGCAATACATTGTATTTTCTTTATTAATCATTTCAAAATATATTATAGTTTCCACCTAGATTTTTCCTTTAAAGTACATTTGTACTGGCTTATTGTTTATTTTCCAAAGAGGGGTATTAAATTTCGGATATTTATTTCTAAGCTGATTACAATTTTAATTTGTTTTATGGCTCATTAAATTATTTATGTTCAGTTGTTCTCTATGACAATTATATCTATCCTGCTAATAATGTCTTCACATTTTCCATGTCTTTTTTATTTTGGGGGGGAAGGAGGTAGGGGGTAAATATTTCATTCTAGCCTACCAGATTGTGAGAGAATAAATTTCTGTGTGGTAAAGCCATTCACTTGTGGTATTTCTGTTATAGCAGCACTAGATAACTAAGACAGTACCATTCAGGCCTGTGATGATTCCCATGTTTCTGAGTTAAAACACCACAATAATTTCCATTTTGTTCATTAACACACAGGGAAAATCTCAAGGCATGATTTGGGTACCCCAAAGTGGGAGTGGCTAGAAGGGCTTCTTGAAGTGTGTATATAGCTTGTATACTTTCTTCAAAATGGAAAAAGGATAAGTTACTTCTTTTTTCAGATAGTGATATAAGGGTTGGGATAACAATGAAAAATTTGGAATCTAATTTCAACAATATCCACAAAAACCTAAAAAACCTCTTGTTTCTTTGTCGTAGGCAAAGGAGACGTTACCATAGGTTCCTTTCTTTTTATATATATATATATATATATATAATTATTATTGCGCATTAAGTGAAAATTTACAAATCAAGTCAGTTTGTCACATATAAGCTTATATACACCTTACTCCATACTCCCACTTACTCTCCCCCTAATGAGTCAGCCCTTCCAGTCTCTCCTTTCGTGACAATTTTGCCAGTTTCTAACCCTCTCTACCCTCCCATTTCCCCTCCAGACAGGAGATGCCAACACAGTCTCAAGTGTCCACCTGATACAAGTAGCTCACTCCTCATCAGCATCTCTCTCCAACTCATTGTCCAGTCCATTTCATGTCTGATGAGTTGTCTTGGGGAATGGTTCCTGTCCTGGGACAACAGAAGGTTTGGGGACCATGACCACCGGGATTCTTCCAGTTGCAGTCAGACCATTAAGCCTGGTCTTTTTATGAGAATTTGGGGTCTGCATCCCACTGATCTCCTGCTCCCCCAGGGGTTCTCTGTTGTGCTCCCTGTCAGGGCAGTCATCGGTTGTGGCCGGGCACCATCTAGTTCTTCTGGTCTCAGGATGATGTAAGTCTCTAGTTCAGGTGGCCCTTTCTGTCTCTTGGGCTCTTAGTTATCGTGTGACCTTGGTGTTCTTCATTCTCCTTTGCTCCGGGTGGGTTGAGACCAATTGATGCATCTTAGATGGCCGATTGTTAGCATTTAAGACCCCAGACGCCACATTTCAAAGTGGGATGCAGAATGTTTTCATAATAGAATTATTTTTCCAATTCACTTAGAAGTCCCCTTAAACCATGGTCCCCAAACCTCTGCCCTTGCTCCGCTGACCTTTGAAGCATTCAGTTCATCCTGGAAACTTCTTTGCTTTTGGTCCAGTCCAGTTGAGCTGACCTTCCTTGTATTGAGTATTGTCCTTCCCTTCACCTAAACCAGATCTTATCTACTAACTAATCATTAAAAAGCCCTCCCCCACCCTCCCTCCCTCCCCCCCTCGTAACCACAAAAGTATGTGTTCTCAGTTTATGCTATTTCTCAAGATCTTGTAATAATGGTCTTACACAATATTTGTCCTTTTACCTCTGACTAATTTCGCTCAGCATAATGCCTTCCAAGTTCCTCCATGTTATGAAATGTTTCACAGATTCTTCACTGTTCTTTATCGATGCATAGTATTCCATTGTGTGAATATACCACAATTTATTTATCCGTTCATCCGTTGGTGGACACCTTGGCTGCTTCCAGCTTTTTGCTATTGTAAACAGAGCTGCAATAAACATGGGTGTGCATAGATCTGTTTGTGTGAAGGCTCTTATTTCTCTAGGATATATTCCGAGGAGTGGGATTTCTGGGTTGTATGGTAGTTCTATTTCTAAATTTTCAAGAAAACGCCAGATAGATTTCCAAAGTGGTTATACCATTTGACATTCCCGCCAGCAGTGTATAAGGGTTCCAATCTCTCCGCAGCCTCTCCAACATTTATCATTTTGTGTTTTTTGGATTAATGCCAGCCTCGTTGGAGTGAGATGGAATCTCATCGTAGTTTTAATTTGCATTTCTCTAATGGCTAATGATCGAGAGCATTTTCTCATGTATCTATTAGCTGCCTGAATATCTTCTTTAGTGAAGTGTGTGTTCATATCCTTTGCCCACTTCTTGATGGGGTTGTTTGTCTTTTTGTGGTTGAGTTTTGACAGAATCATATAGATTTTAGAGATCAGGCGCTGGTCGGAGATGTCATAGCTGAAAATTCTTTCCCAGTCTGTAGGTGGTCTTTTTCCTCTTTTGGTGAAGTCTTTAGATGAGCATAGGTGTTTGATTTTTAGGAGCTCCCAGTTATCTGGTTTCTCTTCGTCATTTTTGGTAATGTTTTGTATTCTGTTTATGCCTTGTATTAGGACTCCTAGGGTTGTCCTTATTTTTTCTTCCATGATCTTTATCGTTTTAGTCTTTATGTTTAGGTCTTTGATCCACTTGGAGTTACTTTTTGTACATGGTGCGACATATGGGTCCTGTTTCATTTTTCTGCAAATGGATATCCAGTTATGCCAGCACCGTTTGTTAAAAAGACTATCTTTTCCCCAATTAACTGACACTGGGCCTTTGTCAAATATCAGCTGTTCATATGTGGATGGATTTCTATCTGGGTTCTCAATTCTGTTCCATTGATCTATGTGCCTGTTCTTGTACCAGTACCAGGCTGTTTTGACTACTGTGGCTCTATAATAGGTTCTAAAATCAGGTGGAGTGAGGCCTCCCACTTTCTTCTTCTTTTTCAGTAATGCTTTACTTATCCAAGGCTTCTTTCCCTTCCATATGAAGTTGGTGATTTGTTTCTCCATCACATTAAAAAACGGCATTGGAATTTGGATCGGAAGTGAATTGTATGTATAGATGGCTCTTGGTAGAATAGACATTTTTACTATGAAAATCTTCCTATCCATGAGCAAGGTATGTTTTTCCACTTATGTAGGTCTTTTTTAGTTTCTTGCACTAGTACTTTGCAGTTTTCTTTGTATAGGTCTTTTACATCCTTGGCAAGTTTTATTCCTAAGTATTTTATCTTCCTGGGGACTACTGTGAATGGTATTGACTTGGTGATTTCCTCTTCAATGCTCTTTTTGTTGATGTAGAGGAATCCAAGTGATTTTTGTATGTTTATATTATAACCTGAGACTCTGCCAAACTCTTCTATTAGTTTCAATAGTTTTCTGGAGGATTCCTTAGGGTTTTCTTTGTATAAGATCATGGCATCTGCAAATAGAGATAATTTTACTTCTTCCTTGCCAATCCGGATGCCGTTTTTTCTTTGTCTAGCCTAATTGCTCTGGCTAGGACCTCTAGTACAATGTTGAATAAGAGCAGTGATAAAGGGCATCCTTGTCTGGTTCCCGTTCTCAAGTGAAATGCTTTCAGGCTCTCTCCATTTAGGGTGATGTTGTTGTTGGCTTTGTATAGATGCCTTTCATTATGTTGAGAAGTTTTCCTTCAGTTTCTATTTTGCTGAGAGTTTTTATCATGAATTGGTGTTGGACTTTGTCAAATGCATTTTCTGTGTTTTTTTTTTTTTGTTTGTTTTATTCACATGGTGGGTTGCATTAATGGTTTTTCTAATATTCAACCAACCTTGCATACCTGGTGTAAATTCCACTTGGTTGTGGTGAATTATTTTTTTGATATGTTGTTGAATTCTATTGGCTAGAATTTGGTTGAGGATTTTTGCATCTGTGTTCATGAGGGATACATGTCTGTAATTTTCTTTTTTTGTGGTGTCTTTACCTGGTTTTGGTATCAGGGAGATGGTGGCTTCATAGAATAAGTTAGGTAGTATTCCATTATTTTCTATGCTTTGAAATACCTTTAGTAGTAGTGGTGTTAACTCTTTTCTGAAGGTTTGGTAGAACTCTGCAGTGAAGCCGTCCGGGCCAGGGCTTTTATTTGTTGGGAGTTTTTTGATTATCTTTTCAATCTCTTTTTTTGTTGTTATGGGTCTATTTAGTTCTACTTCTGATTGTGTTAGTTCAGGTAGATAGAGTTTTTCTAGGAATTCGTCCATTTCTTCTAGGTTTGCAAATTTGTTAGAGTACACTTTTTCATAATAATCTGATATGATTCTTTTAATTTCAGTTGGGTCTGTTGTGCTATGGCCCATCTTGTTTCTTATTCGGGTTATTTGTTTCCTTTCCTGTATTTCTTTAGGCAGTCTGGCCAACGGTTTATCAATTTTGTTAATTTTTTCAAAGAACCAGCTTTTGGCTTTGTTAATTCTTTCAGTTCTTTTTCTGTTCCCTAATTCATTTAGTTCAGCTCTAATTTTTATCATTTGGTTTCCTCTGGTGCCTGATTGATTCTTTTGTTGCTCGCTTTCTATTTGTTCAAGTTGTAGTGACAGTTCTCTGATTTTGGCTCTTTCTTCTTTATGTATGTGTGCATTTAACGATATAAATTGACCTCTGAGCACTGCTTTTGCTGTGTCCCAGAGGTTTTGATAGGAAGTGTTTTCATTCTCGTTGCATTCTATGAATTTCTTTATTCCCTCCTTAATGTCTTCTATAACCCAGTCTTTTTTGAGCAGGGTATTGTTCAGTTTCCAAGTATTTGATTTCTTTTCCCTAATTTTTCTGTTATTGATTTCCACTTTTATGGCCTTATGGTCTGAGAAGATGCTTTGTAACATTTCTACGTTTTGGATTCTGCAAAGGTTTGTTTTATGACCTAACTTGTGGTCTATTCTAGAGAATGTTCTATGTGCACTGGAAAAAAAAGTATACTTTGAAGCTGTTGGGTGCAGTGTTCTGTATAAGTCTATGAGGTCAAGTTGGTTAATTGTAGCAATTAGGTCTTCCGTGTCTCTATTGAGCTTCTTACTGGAAGTCCTATCCTCTGAAAGTGGTGTGTTGAAGTCTCCTACTGTAATTGTGCAGGTGTCTACCTCACTTTTCAGTTCTGTTAAAGTTTGTTTTATGTATCTTGCAGCCCTGTCATTGGATGCATAAATATTTAATATGGTTATATCTTCCTGGCCTATTGTCCCTTTAATCATTATGTAGTGTCCTTCTTTATCCTTTGTGGTGGATTTAACTTTAAAGCCTATTTTGTCAGAAATTAATATTGCTACTCCTGCTCTTTTTTGCTTGTTGTTTGCTTGATATATTTTCTTCCATCCTTTGAGTTTTAGTTTGTTTGTGTCTCTAAGTCTAAGGTGTGTCTCTTGTAGTCAGCATATAGACGGATCGTGTTTCTTTTCCAGTCTGAAACTCTCTGTCTCTTTATTGGTGCATTTAGTCCATTTACATTCAGCATAATTATAGATAAGTATCACTTTATGTGTTTAGTGCTGTCACTTTGATGCCTTTTCGTGTGTGTTGTTGACAATCTCATTTTTCCACTTACTTTTTTGTGCTGAGACGTTTTTCTTTGTAAATTGTGTGATCCTCATTTTCATAGTAGTTGAATTTATGTTTGCTGAGTCATTATGTTTTTCTTAGTTTTTATTTTGAGTTATGGATTTGTTATACCTCTTTGTTGTTACCTTAATATTTACCCCTGTTTTTCTAAGTAAAAACCTAACTTGTATTGTCCTATATTGCCTTGTTTCCCTCTCCACATGGCAGTTCTATGCCTCCTGTATTTAGTCCTTCTTTTTGATTATTGTGATCTTTTATATATTGACTTGAATGATTCCCTGTTTTGAGCATTTTTTTCTTTTTAAAATTAATCTTAATTTGTTTTTGTGATTTCCCTATTTGAGTTGGTATCAGGATGTTCTGTTCTGTGACCTTGTGTGGTGCTGGTATCTGATATTATTGATTTTCTGACCAAATAATTTCCTTTAGTATTTCTTGAAGCTTTGGTTTGGTTTTTGCAAATTCTCTAAGCTTGTGTTTATCTGTAAACGTTTTAATTTCACCTTCATATTTGAGAGAGAGCTTTGCTGGATATATGGATCCTTGGCTGGCAGTTTTTCTTCTTCAGTGCTCTATATATGTCATCCCATTGCCTTCTTGACTGCATGGTTTCTGCTGAGTAGTCTGAACTTATTCTTATTGATTCTCCCTTGAAGGAGACCTTTCTTTTCTCCCTGGCTGCTTTTAAAATTTTCTCTTTATCTTTGGTTTTGACAAGTTCGATGATAATATGTCTTGGTGATTTTCTTTTTGGATCAATCTTAAATGGGGTTCGATGAGCATCTTGGATAGATATCCTTTCGTCTTTCATGATGTCAGGGAAATTTTCTGCCAACAGATCTTCCACTATTCTCTCTGTATTTTCTGTTATCCCTCCCCATTCTGGAACTCCAATCACACACAAGTTATTCTTCTTGATAGAGTCCCACATGATTCTTAGGGTTTCTTCATTTTTTGTAATTCTTTTATCTGATTTTTTCAGCTATATTGTTGTCAATTCCCCTATCCTCCAGCTCCCCCACTCTGCATTCTAATTGCTCAAATCTGCTCTGCTGACTTCCTATTGAGTTGTCTAATTCTGTAATTTTACTGTTAATCTTTTGGATTTCTGAGTGCTGTCTCTCTATAGATTCTTGCAGCTTATTGATTTTTCCACTATGTTCTTGAATAATCTTTTTGATTTCTTCAACTGCTGTTTCAGTTTGTTCCTTGGCTTTTTCTGTAGATTGCCTTATTTCATTTCTGAGGTCATCCCTCATGTCTTGAAGCATTCTGTAAATTAGTTTTTTATATTTTGCATCTGGCAATTCTAGGAATGTATCTTCATTTGGGAAAGATTTTGATTGTTTAGTTTGGGGAGTTGTGGAAGCAAGCATGGTCTGCTTCTTTATGTGGTTTGATATCAACTGCTGTCTCTGAGCCATCTACAAGATATTGTAGTGATTTATTTTATATTTGCTCACTGAGTCTTATCTTGTTTTTTTTTTTTTTCAGTATATGTAGATGGGCTACTAGATTGCTCTGTCTTGATTGTTCTAGCCCTTGAATCACTTATGTCCCGTTACCAGCTGGTTTGGTCTGTTACCAGATATATAAGCCCAAGAGTCCATTCACTATTCTTGAGTAGAATCTGATTTTGGGTCACCAAGTTTGTGGTGTTAACTGTCACCTATCCACCTAGAGAAGTAGTGGTGATAGTTGTGTGCACCAGATTCTAGTAGCAGCAGGGGGTCACACTCCAGGGGCAACAGGGTGCTGACAGACTTCCACCAAGTGCCAGTGAGGTAGGTGTGTCTCTATTCCTAAAGCACTTTGGTGGGTGGGCTCTTCAGCTGTACCTTAGGCACCCAGTGCAGATATCTCTACGGATTGGTAGGTGTCACCTTCCTCAGACCCCTAAGGCAGGAGGCTAGGTGATCTGGGGGGACCTCAGCCCTCAGTTCCCCGTTGTGGGTCTGTGAGGGCTCTGTTTAACATGCAGAGATATCAGACCTTGGAAACTTGTCTTTCCATTAATCCACTAAAACAATTACTGTTAGATCCCTATCAGAATTGCCTTTGCATTATAATAGCCACCTTGTTCTCTGTAGGAATGAAAGCCCAAGACTGTGGATCTCATATGCTTGGATGGAGCTGGTTCTGTATTTTTAGTCTAGTTTCAGGAAGTCAGGGAAGGATTTTTGGTCCCTGGGTTTTTTGTAGCTGCTTCTTTTTTTTCTCTCAGGCCAGGAGAATGGGTTAGGAAAAGATAAAAAAAAAAAAAAAAAAAAAAACACCACAGAGCTCTTCACTCTCTGGCTCAGGTAGTTCCAATGTTGATGAAGCTGCCTGGGAAGGGGAGGGGAGGTATCAGATAGGAGAGAGTAGCACCCCAGAATATAGACAAAGTTACTTATCTTGCTTGATGAAGACTGTTTTATCTGAGATTCCCGAGGGGTGTGTAGCCTGTGTGCATTGGCTGGGCCGAGATTGCCCCCGAGGGTCAGGCCCGAGTCCTGTGCTTGTGCTGTCTCAGAAGCCGTGGTCAGTTCCTCCACTCCCAGTCCAAAGCCCAAAGCCAATGTTCCCCGGCTTGGACGCCGCACTCCAGGCTCCAAAACCAGTTGCTGCCTCCCAGTGGCTTCTCCTCCTGTCAGCCGCATTGCTGCGCTGCCTGCGTGCACTGGCTGGGCTTCCCCTAAGGTCACTTCTTGGGGCTAGGGCTGCATCCCGTGCTTGCGCCATCTCAGGATGCCATGCTCAGTTCCCCTGCGCCCAGTCCGAAGCCCAGCACCAAGGTTTTCTGACTGGGACGCTGGCTCCAGGCTCCGAGAACAGTCGCTGCTTCCCCGTGGTTGTTCGTTCTCAGTCTCTGTCACTCAGGTCAACTCTTTAGATCTGTGTTTGATGGTCAGGGTTCGTAGATTGTCATGTATGTGATTGATTCACTTGTTGTTCTGAGTCTTTGTTGCAAGAGGGATCCGAGGTAGCTTCTACCTTGTCAGACATCTTGTCCCCACCTCTCAGTTCCTTTCTTTTTGAATCTGCATAAATACCTTCAGCTGAAGTAAGCAGCCCCAAATATTTAATAGTAGGTTGAGAAAATTGTGGTGCAGTGGTTAAGCATTCTGTTGCTAACCAAGTGGTTGGCAGTTTGAATCCAGCAGCTGCTCCTTGGAAACCTTATGGGGCAGTTCTACTCCGTCCTATAGGGCTGCTATGGGTTGGAATCAGCTCTATGGCAATGGGTTTGGTTTTTGGTTTTGAGCAAACTGGGGTTTTCTTTGGAAGCCTTGTGCCCTGTAATGGCTACATGTTGTAATAATAAAATACTGTCTTTATCCTGTACAGATGTGGGACAAATTATAAGACCATCTATGTATTGCAATAACACTGATCCATATTTAAATTAGGGCCCTGTGGTGCAGTGGTTAAGCACTTGGCTGCTAACTGAAAGGTTGACAGTTTGAATTCACTACGCATTCCTTGGAAACTGTTCTATGGGAACGTTCTACTCTGTCCTATAGCATTGCTATGGGTCAGAATAGATTGGATGACAATGGGTTTTTTGTTGCTGTTTTTGTTTTATTTAAATTAAAATAGAACTAAGTCTGAATGTAATACTTGTGAAAACTAGTAGGACTTTCAGTTAACCCTCTGGGAGAACTGTTCCCATATATATACTTTTTTTTTTTCTAGGCAAAAGCAAGTACTGACTATCCCAACAAACAGGTATAATAAAGAAAGTGTTACAGAGATCTACAACTGTGAAGAATATATCATCACTTACTACCTGGGCCAAGTAAAGATTGAGAACCACAGGGAACCTAAGTACTGTAATCTTATTTATAGCTCTCAAATCTTACATGAATCTCCACCCTCTATTGTTTGGTATTTTTACTAGAAAATAGGAGTGTTGCAAGTATTAGTGCATGGTATAATTAAACCCTGATGTAGAAAATATTGGAATATAAGTTCTAGCCCTGCTAAAGCTCCAGGTTTTAATAGACACTGAGCTATTTTAATTAGGGGTTTAGAAGTGTCTATCTGAACCTGAATAAGTTCAGCTTACAAGACTTTTCCTACATCTGTGGTTGTTCTTGCCCAGAGTCCAGCAGGTGTTGTTCTAATTCCTTTTTTTCTGCCTGAGTTTGTTCCGGAGTTCTTTCTACTTCATGCCTGTGAATAAAGCATAGAGCATCCTCTACTTTTCTTTCAGTAAATGAGTCATCTAATGGAGGAAAGTTTAATAGAATTTCTCCACCGTCAGTATATGGCATCACCACTGGAATAACAAATCTTGCCCTAATAAATTAACCTGAGTATCATTGCTGAGGGCAAAAGGGTGTAAATCTTCGGTGAATTCTAAAAATATTGGTACTGGCTCTGAGTGAGGCAAAATTTGTTGTTCATTTTTGAAATTCGCACAATTTTAGAAGTTTTGTTACTCCAAGGAAGAGGTTTTCATAAACAAGTGAGATTTATACTGACACGGCAACATCTCTGTCAGTCAGGAAGGTATGAGCCTCCCCATTTTCATGGAGTGTTGTCTCCTCCCAACTGTTGAGAGGAACCATGGTGAAAATCCCTAAATCCTTGAAGCACCATCACTGTGAAGGTAATGGAGGTGCTGAAGAAGTAACCCTTTGTTTATTCTTAAGTTTAAAAAAAAAAAAAAAGCCAGTTTAAAATGTCTGGGCTTCTTACACTAGTTGCAGACTAGCTCATTTTTGGGTGTATTTGTTTCAGCCTATCCCTTGGTCAGGATTCTATCATTACCGCCTCTACTTTGCAGCTCTTGTAACTGGAAAGCTATCAATTCATTTTGGGCTCTCTAGTGTTTTTTTTTTTTTCTCCATTTTTTTTTTTTAATTTTATTGTGCTTTAAGTGAAAGTTTACAAATCAAGTCAGTCTCTCAAACAAAAACTTGCCACATATACCCAATTGCTCGCCCACTAATGAGACAACCTGCTCCCTCCCTCCACTCTCTCTTTTTTTTTGTTTATTTTGCCAGAATCTAACCATCTCTACCCTCTCATCTCCCCTCCAGGCAGGAGATGCCAACATAGTCTCCAGTGTCCACCTGATCCAAGAAGCTCACTCCTCACCAGCATCCCTCTCCAACCCATTGTCCAGTCCAATCCCTGTCTGAAGAGTTGGCTTTGGGAATGGTTCTTATCCTGGGCCAATAGAAGGTCTGGGGGCCATGACCACCGGGGTCCTTCTACTCTCAGTCAGACCATTAAGTGTGGTCTTTTTACGAGAATTTGGGGTCTGCATCCCACTGCTTCCCTGCTCCCTCAGAGGTTCTCTGTTGTGTTCCCTGTCAGGGCAGCATCAGTTGTAGCTGGAAACCATCTACTTCCTCTGGTCTCAGGCTGATGTAGACTCTGGTTTATGTGGCCCTTTCTATCTTTTGGGCTCGTGATTACTTGGTGTTCTTCATTCTCCTTTGATCCAGGTGGGTTGAGACCAATTGATGCATCTTAGATGGACGCTTGCTAGCATTTAAGACCCCAGACTCCTGTCTTCAAGGTGCGAAGCAGAATGTTTTCTTAATAGATTTTATATGCCAATTGACTTATATGTCCTCTGAAACCATGGTCCCCAAACCCTCACCTCTGGTGCGCTGGCCTTTGAAGCATTCCGTTTATTCAGGTAACTTCTTTGCTTTTGGTTTAGTCCAGTTATGCTGACCTTGTCTGTATTGTGTGTTATCTTTCCCGCCACCTAAAGTAGCTCTTATCTACTATCTAATTAGTGAATACCGCTCTCCTATCCTCCCTCCCTCCCCCGTCTCATAACCATCAAAGAATATTTTCTTTTCTGTTTAAACTATTTCTTGAGTTCTTATACTGGTGGTCTTATACAATATTTGTCCTTTTGCATCTGACTAATTTCACTCAGCATAATGCCTTCCAGATTCCTCCATGTTATGAAGTGTTTCACAGATTCATCACTGTTCTTTATTGATATGTAGTATTCCATTACATGAATATACCATAATTTATTAATGCATTCATCCATTGTTGGGCACCTTGATTGCTTACATCTTTTTGCTATTGTACACAGTGCTGCAATGAACATGGGTGTGCATATATCTGTTCCTGTAAAGGCCCTTATTTCTCCAGAATATATTCCAAGGAGTGGGATTGCTGGATCATAAGGTAATCCTATTTCTAGCTTTTTAAGAAAGTGCCAAATGATTTCCAAAGTGGTTGTACCATTTTCCATTCCCAACATCAGTGTATAAGTTTTCCAATCTCTCCACAGCCTCTCCAACATTTACTGTTTTGTGTTTTTTTGATTAATGCCAGCCTTGTTGGACTGAGATGGAATCTCCTTGTAGTTTTGATTTGCATTTCTCCACTGGCTAATGATCATGAACATTTCCTCATCTATCTGTTGGCTACCTGAATGTCCTCATTAGTGAAGTGTCTGTTCATATCTTTTGCCCATTTTTTAATTGGGTTATTTGTATTTTTGCAGTTGAGTTTTTGCAGTATCATGTAGATTTTAGAGAACAGGCGCTGACCAGAAATGTCATAGCTAAAAACTTTTTCCCAGTCTGTAGGTAATCTTTTTACTCTTTTGGTGAAGTATTTGGATGAGCATAGGCGTTTGATTTTTATGAGCTCACAGTTATCTAGTTTTTCTTCTGCGTTGTTAATAATGATTTGTATGCTGTTTATGTCATGTATTAGGGCTCCTAACATTGTCCCTATTTTTTCTTCCATGATCTTTATGGTTTTAGATTTTATATTTAAGTCTTTGATCCATTTTGAGTTAGTTTTTTGTGCATGGAGTGAGGTATGGGTCTTGTTTCATCTTTTTGCAGATGTATATTCAGTTATGCCAGCACCATTTGTTAAAATGACTGTCTTTTCCCCATTTAACTGTTTTGGGGCCTTTGTCAAATATCCACTGCTTGTATGTGGATGGATTTATGTCTGGATTCTCAATTCTGTTCCATTGGTCTACGTATCAGTTGTTGTAACAGTACCAGGCTGTTTTGACTGCTGCGATGGTATAATAGGTTCTAAAATCAGGTAGAGTAAGGCCTCCCACTTTGTTCTTCTTTTTCAGCAAGGCTTTACTTATCTGGGGCCTCTTTCCCTTCCATATGAAGTTGATGATTTGTTTCTCCATCTCATTAAAGAATGTCATTGGAATTTGGGTCGGAATTGCATCAAATGTATAGATCGCTTTTGGTAGAACAGACATTTTTATAATGTTAAGCCTTCCTATCCACGATCAAGGTATGTTTTCCCACTTATGTAGGTCTTTTTGGTTTCTTGCAGAAGTGTATTGTAGTTTTCTTTGTATGTGTTTTACATCTCCGGTAAGATTTATTCCTAAGTATTTTATCTTCCTGTGGGCTGCAGTAAATGGTATTGATTTGGTGATTTCCTCTTTGATGTTCTTTTTGTTAGTGTAGAGGAATCCAACTGATTTTTGTATGTTTATCTTGTATCCCGATACTCTGCTGAACTCTTCTATTAGTTTCAGTAGTTTTCTGGAGGATTCCTTAGGGTTTTCTGTGTATAAGATCGTGTCGTCTGCAAATAGAGATAATTTTACTTCTTCCTTGCCAATCTGGATGCCCTTTATTACTTTGTCTTGCCTAATTGCTCTGGCTAGGACTTCCAGCACAATGTTGAATAAGAGCGGTGATAAAGGGCATCCTTTTCTGGTTCCCAGTCTCAAGGGGAATGCTTTCAGGCTCTCTCCATTTAGTGTAATGTTGGCTGTTGCCTTTGCATAAATGCCCTTTATTATGTTGAGGAATTTTCCTTCTATTCCTATTTTGCTGAGAGTTTTTATCATGAATGAGTGTTGAACTTTGTCAAATGCCTTTTCTGCATCAATTGATAGAATCATGTGATTCTTATCTTTTGTTTTGTTTATGTGATGGATTACATTAATTTTTTTTTTTCAAGTAATGAACCATCCCTGCATACCTGGTATGAATCCCACTTGATTATGGTGAATTATTTTTTTGATATGTTGTTGAATTCTATTGGCTAGAATTTTGCTGAGGATTTTTGCATCTGTGTTCATGAGGGATATGTTGTTGTTGTTAGGTGTATTGAGTCAGTTCTGACTCGTAGTGACTCTATGCACAACAGAACGAAACGCTGCCCAGTCCTGTGCCATCCTTACAATCGTTGTTATGCTTGAGCTCATTGTTGTAGCCACTGTGTCAATCCACCTCATTGAGGGCCTTGCTCTTTTCCACAGACCCTGTACTTTGCCAAGCATGATTTCCTTCTCCAGGGACTCATCCCTCCTGACAACATGTCCAAAGTATGTAAGATGCAGACTCGCCATCCTTGCTTCTAAGGAGCATTCTGGTTGTACTTCTTCTAAGATAGATTTGTTCGTTCTTTTGGCAGTCCATGGTATATTCAATATTCTTCGCCAACACCACAATTCAAAGGCGTCAACTCTTCTTCGGTCTTCCTTATTCATTACCCAAATTGTTGGGCAGAGGGATGTGGAACCATGGTCTCCTTGAACATCTAGCTCAACTGGCATAACATAGTTTATAAACAAAAATGTCCTACATTTTATTTTGGTCAGCAACGTCTGGGGCCTTAAAAGCTCGTGAGCTGCCATCTAAGATACTCCACTGGTCTCAATCTCTCCAGAGAAAGAGAGAAAAAACAAAACCAAAGACACAAGGGAAAGATTAATCTAAAGGACTAATGGAACACAACTACTACAGCCTCCACAAGACTGAGTCCAGTACAACTAGATGGTGCCCAGTTACCACCATTGACTGCTCTGACAGGATCACATTCGAGGGTCCTGGACAGATCTGGAGAAAAATGTAGAACAAAATTATAACTCGTAAAATTTTTAAAAGGACCAGATTTACTGGTCTGACAGAGACTGAAGAAACATTGAGAGTATGGCCCCCAGACACCCCTATAGCTCGGTAATGGAGTCACTCCTGTGATTCAACCTTCAGCTAAAAATTAGACAGGCCCATAAAACAAAATGAGACTAAATGGGCTCACCAGCCCAGGGACAAAGTAAAGAAGGTAGGAGGGGATAGAAAGCTAGAAATGATGAGCCCAAGGTCAAGAAGCGGAGAGTGTTGGCATGTCATGGGGTTGGCAACCAATGTCAAAAAACAATATGAGAATTAATTGTTTAATGGGAAACTTGTTTGCTCTATAATCTTCAGCTAAAGTGCAATAATTTTTTTTTTAATTCATGAAAAGGTTTATACACAAAAAAGAAACAACCTTTGATGGTTACAAGGAAGGGGAAGGGTGGTGATGGAAAAACATTAAATGGACAATAAATAAGTGGTAACTTTTGTGAAGGGTGAGACAGTACACAATACTAGGGAAGTCACACAACTTGTTCAGGGCAAGGTCATGGAAGCTCCATAGACACATCCAAACTTCCTGAGGGACCGAATTTCTGGACAAAGGGCTGTGGTGACCATGGTCTCAGGGAACATCTAGCTCAGTTGGCATAACGTAGTTTATAAAGAAAATGTTCTACATTCTACTTTGGTCAGTAGCACCTGGTATCTTAAAAGCTTGCGAGCGGCCATCTAAGATACTGCATTGGTCTCACTCCATCTGGAGAAAGGGGGAATGAAGAAAACCAAAGACACAAGGGAAAGATTAGCCCAAATGTCTAATGGACCAAGGTACTACATCCTATACCAGAATGAGTATAGATGGTGACTGGCTACCACCACCAATTGCTCTGACAAGGATCACACCCAGACAGAGCTGGGGGAAAATGGAGAACAAAATTCTGACTCACAAGCAAACAAAAAAAACAGACTTACTGTTCTGACAGAGACTGGGGAAAAAAAAAAACCAAGAATATGGCCCCAGGACATCCTTTCAGTTCAGTAATGAAGTCACTGCTGAGGTTCATCCTTCGGCCAAAGATTAGACAGGCCCATAAAACAAAATGAGACTAAATGGGCACACCAGCCCAGGGGCAAGGACGTCAAGGCAGGAAGGAACAGGAAAGCTGGTAACAGGAAACCCAAGTTCAAGAAAGGGAGAGTGTTGACACATCGTGGGGTTGGCAACCAATGTCATAAAACAATATGTGTACTAGTTGTTTAATGAGAAACTAGTTCGTTCTGTAAACCTTCACCTAAAGTACAGTAAAAAAAAAAAAAATCTATGTATTACAAGTAGAAACTTGAACATATTATATGAATACAGCTGGATGCATTTTTATAAACTGCCTATATCCATGTTACCAGCATTCAAATCATGAAGTAGAAAAATACTGCACCTTAGAAGCCCCTTTCATGCCTCTTTTTATTTACAAGCCCTGTGGTGAATCTATCCCATACCTCAGGCAGCATAGAGACTGTTTTTAATCTTTATATGAAACGTGACATCCTACAACTTATAGCCTTCTTTGCTTTTTTTTTTTTTCTCAATTTTATATTTGTGAGACTTATGCCCATTTTTGTATAGATGTAGATTTTTCATTTCCATTGCTGAGTAGTGTTGACTTTTTGGGGGATGCCAAAAATTTATCCATTCTACAGTTAATAGGCGTTTTGAGATTTTCAGATATAATATAGCAATATTTCTGTCTTCTCCTTTTATCTCTATCAAATGCATAGCAGCTCAAATATGATAGCATAATAATGAAGCACTGAATTTTGTGCAGTGTATTACTTTTCTTTTGCTGCAGTAAGAAGTTACCACAGATTTAGTGGTTTAATATAACACAAATTTATAATCTTATAGTTCAGAAGATCAGAAATTTTTTTGATTATGTAAAAAATGAATGTTTATTGTAGATAAATAGAAATCATAGATAAGCAAAAAGATGATACAAATTATTCATAATCTCACCACTGAGAAGCATAACCAGTTTTAGCATTTTTGGAGCACAGCCTTCTAGCTATTTTTTTCTACGCAGCCTATGATTAGTGATTTTATATATATATATATATATATGTTTACATATAAATATATTTGCATTATCTATCTGATATATAACATATAAATATTTATAATTTATTTTAACAAATTAGTTTATAATTTATATTAATTAAATATAAATTTATAATTTTTACATATGTGAATAAAACAAAAAAAAACCTGTTCCTGCTGAGTCACAGTCGACTCATAGTGACCCAATAGAAAGAAGATCAGAAGTTCAACTTGAGTCTCACTGGGCTAAAATCAAGGTTTTGATGGGATTCATTCTTTTCTGGAAAAATTGTGTCCTTAAAGTTTTCAGATTCAAGAGGCCATGGGTATTTTTGAATCATGGACACCTTCTGCAATCTTCAAAGACAGCAGTTGCTGGTCAAGTTCCTCTCACAATGCCATCTATCTGGTTTTCTGACTTCTGTTGAAAAAGTTCCTTTGATTTTAAGAATTTATGGGATTAGGTTGTTCCCACCTGGATAACCCAGGATAATTTTCCATATTAAGGTCCTTAACCTTAATAACATCAGCAAAGTCCCTTTTGTCCATGTAAGGTAATATATTTACGGTTCTGCAAATTAGGACTTACACAACTTTTGCACCATTCTGACTACCATATGCAAGATTGAAGATGTTCACGTTTCCAGGAAAAGTACTCTGCCAATGCAAATCCCCAATAATGTCAACAAATACATCATTAAATTTTATTTGGTTTTGGATGGAAGAGACACTCAAGTCGAAACTGAGAAAAGCCTAACATGCGGGGATATAAGTAGAATAAATGGGGCTTCTCGCAGCGGATGAGGTCAGTTCATTTGCTACACAACATGCATGTATATGGTACATTTCAACTGCCTGAACATGAGCCAGTGTATTTTACAGTCATGTAAATACTTTTTTCTACAAAATGCATACATATCCACTCAATCACACAAATGCTTTATCTCTCTATATTGCACAAACACATTAGTTATTTGCCCATGTGGAAAATACAGTTTCTGATCATGTGAACTACATATGTGCATAGGTCCATAACTACCACAGAACTTATTATAATCCATTACCTTTGGAATAAATTAGAACTCAATCCATTACAAATATAGAGATAATAGATTAAGCTCAAAAACCAAAACCAAACCCACTGCCATCGAGTCGATTCCGACTCATAGCTACCTTATAGGACAGAGTAGAACTGCCCCATAGAGTTTCCAAGGAACGCCTGGTGGATTCGAACTGCCAGCCTCTTGGTTAGCAGCCGTAGCACTTAACCACTACACCACCAGAGTTTCCAGGTTAAGCTCAGATTAATGATAAAGAAATAATAAAAGTTTTGTGGGACCAGGAAAAGACGTAGATATTGTCCATTAATATATTAAATAAATACTCACTTTATTTCTATTCTAGGCCACACACTAAGCAAGACATAAGAGATACAGCCCCTGTCCACAAGGATCACACAGTGTAATGAAGAAAAACATAACAAAGCCTTAGAGAAATAAATCTCAAATTACAACTAAGGTAAGTTCTACGATAGATAGGGAAATGGTATTAAGAAAACATCTAACAGGAGAAAGTGGACTAGGCTGAAGAAATCTAAGTAAAGGTAATCTCATAACTGGAGCAGGAAAGTATAACACTACATCAGGAATAGAGAAATAGTGTTATGATCATAAGTGAGTTGAATATCCAGAAGTCATGAAGCATTGTTGGAATTCAAAAGTGTCCCTATAAGGAGTCTTAAAAAAAAAACAGCAAACAAACAAAAACAAAAATCGTACAAACCCATTGCAGCCGAGTAGATTCTGACTCATAACAACCATATAAGACTGAGTAGAACAGCCCCATAGGATTTCTAAGGAGCCAACAGTAGATTCAAACTGCCAACATTTTGGTTAGCAGATATAGCTCTTAACCACTGCACCAAATGGTTAAGTCCTCAACAACTAATTGAAAGGCCGAATGTTTAAACTCACCCAGAGGCCTCCGAAGAAAGGCCAGACATCAGGTTCTGAAAGGTCACAGCCTTGAAAACCTTATGGACCCAGTTGTACTCTCCACAAATGTAGTCACCAAGAGTCAGAACTAACTGGAAAATAATTGTTTATTGTTTGTTTTTCAATTAACATGATAAATACAAGGTTAGCATATATCTGCCCAATTATAAATGGAACTACTGGTTTTTCCACTCACTTCATCTACTAATAGACAGTGCCCATTAATAGCAATTTAAAGAGTTTTCATGGTAGTTCTTACTTTAAATATCCAATATTATTTTCAGACTAGGCAACCAGATTATTCAGACAATTCTGTCAGTGATTGAAAGATCATGATATATGTGGCATTAACTCTCCTAATTTGAAGGGCAATGCCCACTCTTTAAGTTTCTTTAATGCCATCTTCATATCCTTATTTCTCAGACTGTAGATGATGGGATTCATGATGGGTGGCACTGTAGTATAGAATACCGACACCAGCAAATCCAAGGGTGATGGAGATTTGGGTAAAGGTCGTAAATAGGCAAAAAAACCAGAAAAGAGAAAGAGAGTCACAACAGTGAGGTGAGGCAAGCACGTGGAGAAAGCTCTAGACCTGCCTTCTCTGGATGGGATTCTCAGAACAGTGGAGAAGATGTGAATGTAAGAGATATCAATAAACACAAAACAGCCAAAATCTAACACCAGGCTGAGCACAATGACTACTAATTCCACAGTATTATAAGAACAGGCTAGGGACAGCAGTTGTGGAACATCACAGAAGAACTGATGAACTTCAGGAGACCCACACACAGGTATGGAGAAGGTAGAAGCTGTGTGCAGAATTGCATTGAGAACTCCACTGACCCATGAGGAAGCTGCCATCTGCACACAGGCTCCATGGCTCATGATGACTTCATACCTCAGTGGGTGGCAGATGGCAACGTAGCGGTCATAAGACATCACTGTGAGTAGAGATACTTCTGTAGTGGCTGAGAGGAAGAAGAAAAATACCTGTGAAACACAGCCGAGAAATGAGATGGTGGTGTGATTAGCCAGAGAGTTTGCGATGGATTTGGGAACAGTGATGGAAATGAGGCAGAGATCCAGAAAGGACAAGTTCTGCAGGAAGAAATACATAGGGGTGTGGAGCCGATGATCCTTGCTTGTGAGAGTGATGATGAGAACGTTCCCCAGTACAGCTGCCAGGTATAGCAGCAAAAACAACACAGCATGTGAGATCTGGATCTCCCGAACATCAGAAAACCCCATTAGGAAGAACATGGTCACAGAGGTGAAGTTGTTCATTTCTCTGGGTGTTTAATCAATGACTCTAAAAAAATAAAATGAACAACTTGTGATTTAGTCAAGGGAGTTTACTCTTCTACTTTCTCAGGTTCACTTTCTCTGAAACATGTGCAGGTATTCCATGCCATACAAGAGTAACACCACCAAGTCTTCAGGAGGTAATTGAACACAAATAATCCCATTAACTGAATGACTGAAAATGGTTATCAGTCAAGTCCAAATCATCCACCTTGTCATTCTATGTTGATTAAGGCCCATATTCCACATCTAATTCAAATAGAATTTCATATACCTTGTATTGAAATATGTAGTGAGAAAGTGCACAAATTTGGGACCAGTCAGTCCTGAGTACAAATTTTAGATCAGCTGTTTACAAGCTTTGTGATCTCATATACATTTTTTGAGTACCCTTATTCAACCTACTGTGTAAGCGTTATCATTGGATCATTCTTTTGATTCAATTAAATAATGCATATACAAATTATCACCATAATTATTTGATAAGAAGACACTTAACTAATACCATTTTCACTACTCATTTCATCTCCCTTCTTTGTGCCAGTATCAGGAAAAATCGTGAAAACTTCTGAAATAGGGAAAAAACTGATTTTCCTGTCTAGGACACTGGGTTATCTTTGTATTTGTCTTTGAGCTATCCTACAATTGGGAAAGTTGTATTAAACTGTTAATAGTGCAAATTATTGTCCTTAGAAATACAAATTAGTTTTGTTTTAGTGGAGAGTAATTCATATTTTCTCTGTAGATAGACCTGTTTTGCACCTACTTGTTATTTTTCTCAGCCTTGCTTGTTTGGCCTTTTATACGTGAAATTTTCATTTTGATGCTGAATCAGTTGGATATCTAATTCTGTCAATCATTAATGAATTAAGTAAAATATTTGGCATGTACTTGCTTTATATATGTATGTCAATTATATTTTATGTTCTTTAAAAAAAGTTGTCTTTATGATCTGAAATAGATAGCAACCACTGACACTTAGAGTCAAACCTTATGAAAGGATTTGAGATATCTTAGATAGAAATATTTGGGCAATTTATTAGGGACATGGACAACAGAAAACTACCCTCTATTCTCTATCATTTTATATTTTATCAAAACCTGTCCCTAAATTTACTGATCACTTCAAAGTAGAACTGAAGTATTTGAATTGTGCAGAAAAAGTACTCACATTCATTTCACATGTCTTAGAAGTGTTTGTCTTCTAGGCCGATTCCACAATGTTGCTGCTGTTGGCTTCTAGGAGCTTGTTCAGTGAATCAGGTGTTTTCAGCCAAATTTCCTGCTTAATTACCTAGGCCAATAAAATTTCTTGGAGTCATTTATTAAGTGTTGTTATTCATTACTGCTTGGTCAGCTTTCCTTTTCACCTTGCTATTCTCCTAGCACATTCTTCCCAGCTGTTCTTAGCTCTCACCACTCTTCCCATTCTCTCCTTTCTCAGTGGGTTACTCCATCATCTCCGAGGCTAAGAATAGTAAAGATTTCCTTTGTTTCTCCACCAATATACTCTCTTTCTCTCTTATTTTTGTCTTCATTTCCACTTGTCTTAGAGGAAGAGTTGTTCCTTCCTTTATATATCCATAGTGCTGTACTGTACAATGGAATCTACACTGATGTCTTAGTATAACTGTTTAATTGATACATTCATAAGTGACATTCAGGGGAGGTAACCTGTGCAGAATCCCACTATGAGGCCATGCCAACTATATCCATAATTTTGCCCAGTATTTTGGATTCTTAATCTAATCTATTCAATGAATGCACGTTTGCTTTTCTCAAACTATACAACTGATGGGGCCCTGGAGACACAGAGATTAAACGTTTGGATGATAACCACAAGGTAGGCAGTTCGAATCTACCAGCCACTCCTTGGAAACCCATTGGAGCAGTTCCACTCTGTCCTATAGGGTCACTATGAGTGGGAACTGAATGGCAAATGGTTTGTTTGTTTTTAATACCATCGATATGGAAGTTATGCCTTTTGTCTTGATCATGATATAATTTATGCACCCGAGGGTTTGCTATCTCACTTTTTCCTTTCTTTCCTACATTTTGAATACCATTATGCAAGTAAATACTCAAAAGCTCAGCAAAAATGTTGATGTTATTTGTAAGGGTCACTATGAGTTGGAATCACCTTCACAGCAACAGGTTTGGTTTTGGTTTTAGAACCTATAGAAGCAGTAGTCAAGGAATCAAACGACATATTGCATTAGGTAAATTTGCAGAAAAAGGTCTCTTTAAAGTGTTTAAAAACAAAGATGTCATTTTGAGGACTAATGTGCGCCTGACCCAAGCCATGGCATTTTTCAATAGCCTCATATGCATACAACAGCTGGACGAGGAATAAGGAAGACCTAAGAAAAACTGATGCATTTGAATCATGGTGTTGGTGAAGAATACTGAATATATCATGGACTGCCAGAAGAATGAACAAATCCATGTTGGAAGAAGTACGGCCAGAATGTCCTTAGAAGCAAGGATGGTGAGACTTCATCTCACATACTTTGGACATGTTATCAGGAGGAACGGGTCCCTAGAGAAGGACATCATGTTTGGTAAAGGGTCAGCAAAAAAGTAGAAATCTCAAGAAGATGAATTAACACAGTGGCTGCAATAATGGGCTCAAGTATAACAATTCTGAGGGTGTTGCAGGACTGTGCAGTGTTTCCTTCTGTCGTACATAAGGTGGTTATGAGTCAGAATCAACTCATCTAACCCTTCAAAGTCAATTCTGCATAACGCTGTTCCCCCATAAATAATTTCTCCCACCGTATACTTCATACCCACTAACAAAACTTCCTGAAAATTGTTTGATATCTGTTACCACCTTCCAATTCATCTATCTCCTCCACAAACCCACTGATAACTTATGTTGTAAAACCAGTGAAGCAGCTAACAAACAAAAAACAAAACGAAGTCTGTAAATGACCTTCTGTTTTCCAAAATCAGTGTGATCCCTTCATACATTCATTTTCTCTATGAACTCACCTCAGGATTTGCAACAAATAACTTTATACTTCTTACCAAAATTGTCTGTCCTCAGCTCCCAGTTCCCTAGACCAGTGACCCCTGGCTCCACAAGAGCAGCATCACTTAGGAACTTGTTATAAAGGCAAATTTTCTTGGCTCAATGTGCCCTAGATCTGCTGAATCAGAAACTCTGGCATGGGGTCCAGTGAGATGTGCTTTAATTGTGTTGAGTAATTAAAACATCTATTCAAGTTCATATTTTTTAGATAAGATGAAACAAAATAAATATAAAAGATAAATACAAATGACTTTGATGTTCCCTAGAGTTTGAGAGCCAGTGCCTTAAGGGTATATGGATCGCATCTAGCCATTAATCAAATGTCTTTGTCTTTTTCACTGCCAAATTTTCATGTTGTTTTTCTCTTAAAACTAGGTCCCCCCTCCAGAAAAAAAAAAAGTCTTTTACTTTTCTTTGGCTCTGTCTTTAAAGTCTCCTTTGGCTGTATCATCACTCAGCCAAAATTAGCTCTCAGCAACAATCTCAACTTGTCTTTGGAGATCCAGTTGTTTATCTCAAAATTAAAATTGTCAGAGAGGAAAATTAGAAACAGACATCTTCCTTTGATTTTACAATTTTTTCCTACCCACAAAATCAAATATTAGCCATAAAAATTCCTGACCCCAAATCAATCTTGCCGGGTGCTTCTGTCATCCCCAATTTTTTTTTCCTCTCCAAAGCCAGTTTTATTTAATTTAAATTTCAAAAGGTATAATGGTTGCAGGTGGGTGGAGGGACAGAGACCACCTTGTGACCTGATATCAACTGATTGCAGTAAAAGCAGGGAGGGCAACTTACAATCTATCACGTTAGGATTAGACAATGGTTCATCTTCTATTCGTCTCCCTCCTCTTCTACTTATAAGCTTCATTTTAACTAGCCTAAGTCTCTTTTTTTTTTTTTAAAAAAAAAAAAGTCTCTTTTTTTAAGTCTCACCGTTTGCTTTTTTTTTTTATTCGGAATCACAATGGTTTCCCTATATGTATATAGAATAACTACTCAGAATAAACCTTATGTTTCAATTTTGTTGAGTTTTGATTATTTTAACAATGCTCTGAATTTACATTTTAATTGCTTAACAAGTAATACATGTTTTCTTAACAAAAAATTGTAATAAACATGCAAGATGCTGTCTATTGGGACAAATGAGGGTGTACAGTGTGTGCTTCAGGAGAGATGAGGGAATTAAGGTATATTTCATATAAAAAATATGGGAAATAAAATAATTAACACTTGAAAAATGGGAAATATTTTGGAAGGAAAAAGTGGAGAGATCTTTTAATCCAGGCAACATGGTGTGAACAAAGCAGAACCTCGGCAGCCTGAAGGGTGTGTAGGAAGAACACTCTGTAGAACAAGGGTCCCTAAATTGGTCTAGGGTAAGAGGGAGAGGAGAGTTGAGGGGATGGATAATAGGTTCATATCTAAAAACAGAGTAACAGAGGTAGAATTTTCTGAAAGATAACTGCTCCCCATATTTAGTAACCTTTGCAAGGAAGATATTTTTAAGGTAGAGAGACAAGTCAGGATAGTATCCTGATAGTATAGGTATGAGTTATTAAAAGATGGCCTGGAATAAGTAGTCACAATAAGAATGAAAGGGAAAGAAAAGACACAAAATAACTTACACAAGATAAAGAGAATGAATGAAAAGTTTCAACATGTTATTGATTGACTGCAAGTGAAATGAAGGTTAAAATAAAATTTTAGATACAGAGGTGTGGCTGTAAATTTTTCCATCTTGGCTACAAAATTGGGAGGGAGGGAGAATATGCTGCTCTGTGCTGGCCTTGCTTCCCTGCCCCTTTCCCACAGGGACACATTTTGTCCTAGCCTACCTGTGCCCTGTTCCCCAGCCTTACAGCAAACCCTTCTGCTTATTAGACCACAAGAGGTGACAGCAAGACAGCACTGAGCAACAATCTATTTATTGGTGCCACAACCATACTGTCATTGGCAGCCAAATGCAGGAGGTGGTCTTACTGCATGACAGTGTTCTTACCCAGGGAAGATGGACAACCCATTTTACTTCTCATTTATCTTTAATTATGAAATAAAACCATCTAACAAGGAAAAATCGCCACTGGTTTTAAGAACGTTCTTGCCTCACTCATCGGCAGTCAGCTCCCTGCAGCCCACTTGCCTGTGGAAGACCTCTTGCTGTGGGGAACCGCCCCTTGCATTTGTCTGCCAGTGCAAGGTGAGGGGGTGACACCAATAAATAGATCGTTGTTCAATGCTATCTTGTGGTCATTTCTTTTTTTTTTTTTGATCATGAATTCCCTGGAACTCACTACGGACCCCAATCTGTATGTTTTGAAACTATGTCTTATACTTAACTGTCTTTGACCCAACTCAAGGAAGAGTTTACTAATATACAGATTCAGATAAATCAACTAGAGCAAATCATTATCAGAATAAAATTAAAGACTCTTATATTTTGAGAAGCCTCTTAAAATTTCTCTAGGCCCACAAATAATTTTGCATGTGAATGGTCCCCTTCTTGCTTTTTAAATAACCCAGAGTCTAGGTACCAGGGTCATGGTGAGGAAGTGTCTTATAGTTGACTAGGATCCCATTCCCCAACTCTGATTCTTCAAAGTATAGCAGCCTATTGTTTTGTTTTCTTAAGAATAAGGGGATCTGAGAAAGCCCCTTATTTTTATTTTGGAATGCTGGTAGAAGTCAGGGATGATTCACAGTTTGAGAAACGCACTATTGGGAAAGTGAGATCCTGACCACTCACCCTGCAATGGCCACGTTCTAAGATCTCTCCATGCAGTGTTTAACATAACTTACACCTGTGCTCAAAGCAATCTATTACATGCCCATTACACTGAAGGCTTGGACCTGTAAAGAGTTTAAGGGATTAGCCCCACTTCACACAATGGTGAAGCTGGAATTTGAACACAGGTGGCCTCACTCCAAACCTCTGGTTTCTAGTTGCTGTGCTAGAATGTCTGACACAACGTTGTGGACTCAGACACACTCAGCTGTATGCCAGGTTGTCATCATAAAACAGCTTTTGCAAAAATGACACATTCACCTTCCTCTTTAGCACGGTGCTTCTCTTTATTTAAAATAGACCTCATATCTTAATTCTTTCTATTGCTGAAAGGTGACTGAGTTTATTTCAACTCATAGCAAACACATGTGAGAGAGTAGAACTCTCCCTGAGGATTTTTTAGGCTGTAATGGTTTTGGGAACAGATTGCCAGGTCTTTCTTCCACAGAGCCACTAGGTGGATTCAAACCACCAATCTTTCCATTAGTAGCCCAGGGCTTAACCACTGGGCACAGGATACACAAAAGTTCAACAGCTGGTAAAGGGCTAGTTTTGTGGGGTCCCCTCCTATCTCTTCTCATGAACTTCCAGGGGATGACACTAACAGCTAATATTCAACACATTCTTACTTTGCCCACCTACTCATATCATTTTGGAGCCTCACAGCTGACCTGTTACCCACACTTTAAAAATGAGAAAATGTATACAAAAGTGAAGACATTTGATTAGGGTTGAAAAAGGGATGTAGGAGACAGAAACAGACAAGAACTGTCTGACCTTACCCAGGTTCCTCCATCCACAGTACATGATCTCAGTATAGTAGGGCATAGTAGACTAAACCATGGATTTCTGGCCTATGCCTCCTCCCTATTTTTACGACTTCTCCTTGAGTTGAGTAAGAACATACCCTGGGAATAGAACCAAATTAACCACCACACTGTCCTCAGAAGGAAAGGGGCGTTACAGGAGTTAACTCATTTATCTCCAGAGCTGCAAGGAAATCTCAAAAGACACAGATTATTCTAGCTTTTTACCTGGGACCAGCATTCCTTAACATTGTGATAAGGAAAAGTATAACACCTCATTCTTTCGATGTGAATATATTTGTCAGTAAACCTGAGCAAGCTTTAAAAGTGCACTAGCCGTTAGTCTTAATTTTTATGTGAGACATCTTTTCATATGTTTTTCCTATTTATATTGATTTTACTGCTTTCTTTAAACATCCTGTGTGTTAGGAAATTTAGCTCCTTTTACTGTCATACTTCTTAAGTGCGAAAAAGTTAGGTTTTTTAATTTTATCTGTGCTGATATTTTGCACACAGTTTTCATTTAATCGAGTTAAATATGCTAGCCCTTTTCTTTAATGATCTGGCTTTGGAGGCTTGCTTGAAAATGTGTTTCCTTTCCTTCTGTGATTTGGGTTGTAGTATATAAAAAAGAAAAAAGCCAAGATACAATTTCCTATTTTTTAAGCACCACTTTTTTTTTTTAACATCACTCTGGTATTTTAACGTATTTTTCAAAGGAGCATTATACAATTCTTCTTAGGTGCTAATACAAGTGATTGAAATAATTTATTCACCTATTTTGGATCTATTCTTCTATTATATTTCACAGATATTACCAATCTAATTATATACAAAACACTCATTTATTTATGTAACTTTTCTAACAACCACTTATTGAATTACCTTATTATATCAATATGCTATTTTTAGTTTTCCAGATACACAATGATAATCATCTAAGAATAAAGATAATTTTGCCCTTCCAATTTTCGAAACCTGTATTTATTTCACATATCTACCTTTACAGACAAACACAAAATATATATTGACTAACAAGTGTATTTTCCTTATTTCTGTCATTATTGGAAGTATCTGTCATGCACACTTAACAATAAACCTACTGCTAAATTATTAACAGCTAAATTATTATTAAGATTCAGTGTTGACTTTAGTGATGGCATAATTTTCTTTAATTAATGGTGAATGTATTAATAGATTTCTAATTACTAAAGCTTATTCGATCCCTGAAAATAACCAGTTTTTGTGCTGTATTTTTTAACCTGCTTTTGAATAATGGTTAATATTCCCTTAGTTATACACATTTCCTTGGTTTCCAGAAACATAAGGGGCAGTTGTGTAGCTTTTTTTTTTTCTTAGTATGTATTGTTAAAAATCAAAATGATCGACAGTATCTTGTTAATATCTCCCAGTTTCTGTCTCAACTCAAAGTACTGATACATAACATGCATGGGTCATGAAAACACTACGCTCGCTGAAAAATGCCACTCACAGAAGGCCAAAGAATTCCATTTTAATGAAATGTATATAACAGGCAAGTCCGTACAGAAAAAAACCAGATTGGTGCCTACTAGGAGCAAGGAGGATGGAAAAATGGGGAGTGACCGGATTAATGGGTATAGGATGTTTTTTAGAAGTGATGAAAATGTTCCACAATGAGATAGTGGTGATGGTTACACAATTCTCTGAAAATGTTAAAACACTCTAAATTGTTCACTGTAAAAGGGTAAATTGTGTAGTATTGAATATATCACAATAAAATACGCTATATTTTTTTACAAAGGAGCACCATCTACTATGTCTTACACATAATTTCAGACCGTTTTAATGCACAGATCAATGCATATCTGTAAAAATCCAGCTATGTACAACCCCTCCTTTTTTTTAGTACAACATTCTCTTTCAGGCATGTGTCCTAATTTGTTTAATCTGTGTCCTACTGATGAACACTTATTAGTGGTGGCGCAGTAGTTAAGAGCTTGACTGCTACCTGAAAGGTGGCAGTTCGAATCCACCAGGTGCTGCCTGGAAGTTCTGTGGGGCAGTTAGTTCTACTCTCCCCTGCAGGGTCGCTGTGAGTCAGAATCCTTGGCTGCGTGGCAATGGGTTTGTTTGTTCGTTTGCGTGTTTGTTTGTTTGGTGATCTACCGATGAACACTTATGTTGTTATTTCTACTTCCATTACTTTTTTTCTTTTTACAAACAACTTTGGAAAGAACATGTGTTTATAGATGTGTTACACAGTCCTGAGTTTGGTTGTTGTTAAGTCCTGTCCAGTCAGTTTTGATTCATAGCGACTCTATGTTTACGAGTAAGATAAACTACTTTAGTACCTATTACTGAGTTAAGAGACAAGAGTTGCTGAGAGGTGGAAATGGTTAAAATACTCAGCTGCTAACCAAAAGGTTGGAGGCTCAAATCCACCCAGAGTTGCCTTGAAAGAACGGCCCGAAGATCTATTTCTGGAAAACACATTAAAGACTGTATGGAGCACAGTTCTACTCTGACACACATGCGGTGTCCATGTGCTGGAATCGACCTCATGGCAATTAATTACTGGTAAGAGACAAGAACATTTTGAAGTGTGTTGATACACTGCCTCATCTAAACACATTTTCCATTTCCATTTATCTATACAACATAAAGCTGTGCGATTAACTCTGTAGTCTTCTTCTATATAATCTTTTCTGATATAATCTGTATATTTCTGATTCGTTTTATTTGCATGTAATTTCACTCTAATAGCATGGGGTAATTTTTTATCTGATTATAATTTCCTTGTTAGGTTAATATGTATTTTATTATTTCTTTAAACTTTTTTGCTAGATTAACAACTGTGATTAATATTGACTATTCATTTGGTCGCTATGAGTCGGAATCGACACGACGGCACTGGGTGTATTCATTTGGTTAAGGGTATTCACTATTAAAATTAATATATATATATACACCTAAACTTCCAGTCATATCATCTCTTTATCAAGTTTCCCTGTTTAGTTGCTTCTAAATCAATAGTAATCTTACTTTAGTTATTCTAGTGGTGATTGTTAAATTTAATAAATATTTTTGGGTTTTGCATGAAAACCAACACACAGCTTTTATTTATCTCAGGGAATTTTAGAGTATGTTCTCCTGTTGTGAATACACCAACTGTTCAGAATACTCTTGTTTTGCGTTTGTGCCCTTAGGATTATTCTTTATTATTTTGTCCAGCATTTTTTTTACTATGGAGTCCCTGGGTGGTACAAATGGTCTAGCACTTGGGTACCAATCAAAAGAGTGGCAGTTCAAAACCACCCAGAAGTAGAGGAAAGACATGGTGAACTACTTTTGAAAGATCACAGTCATTAAAAACTCTATAGAGCTTAGTGCTATCCTGACACACACAGGGTAATCATGGGTCAGAATCAACCCGAGGGCAACTGGTTTGGTATTGGTTTTTTTGGTTTATTTTTCACCAATATATGTCTTTTTGTTCACCAATCTGCATTTCCTGTTTACTGAAACATAGCGTACACTTTAAATCTGCCAATAAAAACAAATTTGCTATAAAATTATTGTTTTCATTTTGTTGTGATTTCTTCCTCAGAAAAAAAAAATGACCTTATGTTGGATTCCCATTGTCTATCTTCTATTTTTATTAATTTCTCTCATCACTTGTACAACAAGTCTGGAGAGGCCAGGTGCTTATCCCTAGAGCTGCTCATCCTTGGTCAACACTGTGTAATCTATAAAGCGAAGATGAATGGTGCTCTGTCACCATGGGCCCCTGAGTCCTTTCAGAGCAGGATATACCAGTTGGTCAGCATTGTTTAGCAACAGTAATTGGATTTTTGATTTGGACCTGAGGGGAGCTGAGGGTGAGAGAGGGGCGTGATGAGGTGAAAGTAAAGCTTTTCCAAGTACAAACTGCTTGAGTTCTGTGAGTGCTTTCAACAATCCAATGTGTAAGGTGAATAGTGTATAATTACATATCATTTTGAACATCATATTGAATTTTGATTAATTTTTCTCAAGCTTAGCTTCAGTCCATGGCTTTATTATCAGCAGCATCAGTTACACAATTCTCCATTTCAAGTTTCTTTCACACTTTTAAGGTCTTCATGTTTTTTATTTCATGATCATTGGCAGATTAAATTGTTATATTTTTATTTCTCATTTTTCCAATATAATTCTTTCCTTTCACATTGCTTTAACTCCATTAGTCCTTTCTGTCTGTCTTCCTCACTTGGTAAAATTTCAAATCTAACTCAATCCAAAGCATTACTTACTTTGGGTCAATCCTTAACAGTTTAACATCTTTCAGAAAATGACATCACCTTACTGAATGGTTTTGCTTAAATTTATGGTGCAAAAGTTCAAGTGACACATCAATACTGCCATCAGTCAGATGCCTTTCCACCCTAGTCTCAGACGACAAATATTATTTTTTGTCAAAATGAGAAAGTAAGAGCCTTCCCACTACAAAGTAAACAAAACTGGTATATCTGTACCCACAGACCCTGTCTTCCCTCCTGTTATTGTTGCCAGAATTGAATAAGGTTCTTGCCTCTGCTGGTCAAGAATGAGCAGGTAAGGCACGGAGAATTTTCCACACAAGCAAAGCTTTATTAAAGAGGCTTGCAAGCGGAGACAAGGAGGGCCTAGGCAATGCTTACCTCCATCTCACAGAACAAAGGATTTGCATGGGTTTTTAAAGATTTTGGGGCAGGAAAAGATTTATGTTTATTCACAGGTACAGGTGGGGTTTTC
Source organism: Loxodonta africana (assembly GCF_030014295.1). Taxonomy (NCBI): domain Eukaryota; kingdom Metazoa; phylum Chordata; class Mammalia; order Proboscidea; family Elephantidae; genus Loxodonta; species Loxodonta africana. The sequence goes on along the minus strand of NW_026975170.1, from coordinate 41,528 downwards.
TGGCAAGTGGCCTGTCTGGGCGGAGATATGTTAACTGCGGTGTGCATGCAGCAGCTTTTTAAGATGCCTTTAAGATGAGTCCTCTCCTGGAGGCCTCTGGGACTTATGATGGGGCATCACACCTGTGCAGTCTCTGGCTCCCTGAGTTTGATTCCCCAGCTGTGGCTGCAGCCCCTCATTGCCCCTGATGGAAGGTCACAGAGCCTTCACAGGTGGATGTTCTGCGCATGTCCCTGGGGCTGGTTTCATCCGGCTGCTTCTGAAAGACAACTTTAAGGGAGTTTGTGGGCTATTTTCTGATACCCTGCCCCATTGTTCAGGGGAATGGCTTTGTTTCTGTGCCATGGCCCATTCCTGTTACTTTGTTACTTTAATTGGTTTATGTGATTCCAGATTTGGGGCCCCTCTGTTCCCTGTCTTACTATCTCATTAAAGTGGATGAATTAGCCTTGTTTCTACGCAAAATCAACCCTTAAGCAGGACCTCAACCTCTCAAGAATTTTGCTTCTTCAATTGTTCTAACCCATTCTTGCAATGTCACTAGTATTGGATCATACTCATTAGCCTACAAACATTTTTAAAAATCAAACTTCTTTTACTCCATCCTCGACTCTATATTCACATTTGTAGAAAACTTCTCAAATGGATTGTCTATGCTTTGTCTCGATATTCTCTCCTTCCACTCTCTCATAAATCCATTTCAGCTAGGCTTTTGTCCCCACTATTTATGTGAGACAACTCACAATAAGGTCAACAGTGCTCACTACACTGATGAATCTAATGAGAAACACTTAGTCTTCATTTTGGGTTGTTTTCTCACAGTATCATATATGACTTGACTTATACCCAGCTTACTTAAATAATCCTCTTCAGTCATCCTCCAAGATCCCATAGGCATTTGTTTCCCTCCTACCTCATTGGTAACTCATGTCTTCAAATATCATAAATATACTGATGATTCCCAAACATTTATATTTAACTTTGTGCTTTCTCCTGAAACTCAGGCTCACTTGTCCTACTTCCTGCCCAGCACCTTCACTTAGAGATCAGATGATGATATCTGTCTTGACATGATGACAAGTAACTAGATTCTCAACATTCCCTTCCCCCAAAACCTGCCCCTTATCTGTGACATCAGGCTTTAAGAAAAAAAAAAAAATTGGACTCATGCATAATTTCTCTTTCTCTCTTTTTTCATTTCTCTCAAATCATATCAACAGCAAATCTATTTAATTTGCTTTTAAAAAATTCAAAATCAATCTCTTTTTTACTATCTCCACTCTTATCTTTTAATCCAGTGTCATCCTCTTTCTCTTGACATGTCATGGGGCTGGCAACCAATGCCAGAAAACAATATGTGTACTAATTGTTTAATGAGAAGCTAGGTTGTTCCGTAAACCTTCATCTAAACTATAATTAAAAAAAAAAAAAAAGTTCAGCCTCACATTTTTCTCCCATTCTATCTGGGAACATTTATTGTGACCCTGGTCAGAATGGTCAGTAGTGGTAGCCAGACACCATCTGGTTCTTTTTATCTCAGGGTAGATGAGGTTGTGCCTCACCTAGACTTGTTTCTTCTCTGAGCTTTTGGTTACCTTCTTACTGTTTTGCTCGTGGTAAATAGAGACCTGTAGTTGTGTCTCAGATGGCCACTAGCGAGCCTTTAAGACCCCACATGTTATTCAGTTCACTAGGATGCAGATTATGGTTTTGTGAACTATGTTATACCAACTGACTGAAATGTCCCATGAGACTATGATCTTAGGCTTTCACACCCAAAATCAATCTTGGAGGGTGTTTGGTTATGCCTGTGGAGTATTTGTATTTGTGTCTTCGATGAATATGTTTACCTGCACCCATGTATTTGTATTTATACATACAAAAAAAAAAAATTTTTTTTTTTTTTTATAGATTCCAGAATCAACGTGACAGCAGTGAGTGGTTTTTGGTTTATAGATACTTCTAGCTGTTATCACCTATGCACACACCTGTGCATACCTGTATATCAGTATGCCTGTATCCATCCGTATATGCTCAAACATTCATTTTTACTTTGGTTGCACTGTGTTCACTACAACCACAATAGGTGCCACTTTTAACATCATCAATAAAATAACAAGTCTCTACAATCTGAAGCATACTTTCCACTCCCCCCACCCCCAGTAGCCAACAATGAACATTGGTCTCTGTGTATTTATCTCTTCTCTTCTTCTTATAAAAGAGGGATCATAGACTATTTGCCCTTATACGCTTGATTCATTTCACTTAGCAGTATGCCCTCCAGGTCGATCCATGTTATAATGTGTTTCAGGGACTCATTGTTCTTTGTTTGGGTAGTATTCCATTGTATTTATGTATCACAATTTGTTTATCCATTCATCTGTTGATGGGCATTTTGGTTGTTTCAATTCATTTGCTACTGTGAATAAGGCACCAATGAGCATAGGTGTGCACATGTCTGTTAGGGTCATTATTTCTAAGTCTCTAGGGTACATATCAGAGCCCTGGTAACACAGTGGTTAAGAGCTAGGCTGCTAATCAAAACACTGGCAGTTCGAATCCATCAGTCTCTCCTTGAAAACCCTATAGAGCAGCTCTACTCTGTCCTATGGGGTCGCTATGAGTTGGAATTGACTCGATGGCAATAGGTTTGGTTTGGTTTAGGGTATATACCTGGGAATGGGATTGCTGGATCATAGGATAGATTTATTTCTAGTTTTTTGAGAAAGTGCCATATTTTTTTCCACAGTGCATGTACCCCTTTTACAGTTCCACCAGCAATGGATAAGGGTGCCAATCTCCCCATATTCTTGATCCTTGCCACCATTTACTGTTATCTGTTTTGTTTTTTTAAATAATCAGTGCCATTTTAGTGTAGGGTAAGATGGTATCTCATTGCAGTTTTGATTTGTATGTCTCTAATGGCTAATGATCATGAATATCTTTTCATGTGTTTGTTGGCTGCTTGGATGTCCTCTTTGGTGAAGGTTATGTTTGTACCTTTTGCTCACTTTGTGATTGGGTTGTTTGTCTTTTTAATTGTTGAGTTGTTGCTATTTTCTATAGATGTTGGAGATTAAATCATCATCAGATAAGTCATTTCCAATTTTTTTTTTTTCCCAATCTGTAGGTTGTCTACCCTGTAGGACAGAGTAGGACTGCCCCATAGAGTTTCCAAGGAGCACCTGGTGGATTCTGCAGGTGAATATCCAGTTTTGCTAGCACCATTTGTTAGACACTTTTTCTCCCCCACTGAATGGACTTTGATTCCTTGTCAAAAATCAGTTGTTCATATATGGCTGGGTTTAATTCTGCATTCTAAATTCTATTTAATTTGTCTTTGTGTCTATCGTTCAACCAATAGTAGGCTGTTTTGATTACAATGACTATATAATATGTTTTGATATTGGGAAGTGTGAGACCTTCTTTGTTCTTTTTCTTCAATATTGCTTTGGCTATTCAGTGTTTCTTTCCTTTGCATATCAAGTTCATCATTAGGCTTTCCATTTCAGTAACGAATGCTGTTGAGATTTGCACCTGGATTTTATTGTATCTGTAGGTCGTTTTTGGTTGTTTTTTGTTTGGTAGGTCTTTGGGTTTTTAGGTAGAATTAGCATTTTCACTATATTAAGTTTTCCAATACATGAGCATGAGATATCTTTCCATTTTTGTAAATCTCTTTTAGTCTCTTACAGTAGTGTTTTATAATTTTCATTGTAAAAGTCTTTTATGTCCCTGGTTAGGTTAATTCCTAGGTATTTTATTAATTTGGGGGCTATAGTAAATGGTATTGTTTTGATTTCTTTTTCTAGGTAGTCTTTGTTAATATAGAGGAACCCAACTGACTTTTACATGTTGATCTTGTACCCTGCAAAGTCACTAAATTCTTCTATTACTTCCAGCAGTTTTCTTGTGGAATCTTTAGCGTCTTCTATGTATAGGATCATGTCATCTGCAAATAGAGGAAGGTTTACTTCTTTCCTTCCTATTTGAGTATCTTTTATTTCTCTTGTCTTATTGCTCTGGCTAGGACTTCCAGTAAAACGATGAATAAGAGTGGTGATAATGGGCATCCTTGTCTCATTCCTGTTCTCAATGGTAAGGCTCTCAGTCTTTCTTGGATGAGTATAATGTTGGCTCTTGGTTTTGAATATATGCCTTTAATTATGTTGAGAAATTTCTTTCTAGTCTCTATTTACAGAGCATTTTTATCAGGAAAGGTGCTGAATTTTATCGAAACCCATTTTTCCATCATTTGATATAATTATATGGTTCTTTTCATTTGTTTTATTTTGTGATGGCTTACATTGATTGGTTTTCTAGTGTTGAACCCAGGGCTTCGAGCCAGTTCAAAATGGTTCAGTCATGGCTGATGGAAACAAGGGCAGCATACACACTGAACAGCAAACAAATCTGTTGAGCATCAGATTTTGACCCAAGTGGGAAACAGGCAGCAGTGCCGCCACTCGAAGATGGTGGCAGATTGCACCACTTTGAATGTGTGTTGCAATGTGGTCAGCCATCATCTTTGAGTGGGGCACTGCTGCCTGTTTCCTACTCAGGTCAAAATCTGATGCACAAGAGACTTGGTTGCTAGGCACCAGCTATTCAGACCTTATTTCCATTGGTCATGACTAACTATTTCGAACTGGTTCAAAGCCGTGGTTGAACCACACTTTTAATCCTGGTATGAATCCCACTTGATCATGGTGTATGATTTTTTTTTGATATTTTACTGTTGACTACAGTTTTGTTGAAAATTTTTGTGTCTATGTTCCTAAGAGGTATTAGTGTGTGTAATTTTCTTTTTTTGTGATATCTTTATCTTGTTTAGGTATCAGGGTTATGCTAGCTTCTTGTAATTTCATTTAAGTAAGGTCATGCAATAATTGTCCTTTTGTGATTGACTTATTTTACTCAGCATAATGTCTTCAAGGTTCATCCATGTTGCAGCATATATCAGGACTTCATTTTTCCTTATGGCTGAGTAGTCTTCCATTATATGTATGTGCACATTTTGCTTATCCATTCGTCTGTTGAAGGTCGTTTAGGTTGTTTCCATCACTAGGATATTTTGAATAGTGCTGCAAGGAACTTTGGCATACATATGTCTGTTTGTGTTGCTGTTTTTAAGCCCCTTGAGTATACATCTAGGAGTGGAATTTCTGGGACATATGGTAGTTCTATTTTTCATTTTTTGAAGAACCACCACATTGTTTCCACAATGGGGGTGCTACTTTGCATTCCTACCAGCAATGGATGAGAGTTGAAATTTTCCCACATCCTCACAACGTTTCTTATTTTCCATTTTTATTTTTTGTTTTTGCCATACTAGTGAGAGCAAGGTGGTATCTTATTGTGGTTTTGATTTGATTCCTTCTGATGACTAAAGAAGTTGAGCATGATTTCATGTGTTTTTTGGCCAATTGAATGTCCTCTTTGGGGGATTGTTGATCTTTTGCTCATTTTTTGATTGGGTTATTTGTCTTTGTGTTGTTAAGTTGTGTATAAATTTTGGATATAGACCCTTATTGGATGTATGATTCCCAAAAATTTTCTCCGAAATTGCAGGTTGTCTTTCCACTTATTCGTAAAACCCTTTAATCAACAAAATTATTTCATTCGTATAAGGCACCCTGTATCTACTGAGTCTTTTGCTGGTTCATGCTTTTTTTGTTATGTCAGATAATCCATCATTAAAGGCTAGGCCTGACATTCAGGCTTCTATATTTTCTTTTAAGAATTTTATGGTTTTAGTTTTCACACTTAGGTCCTCGGTACATTTTGGATTTTTTCTTTTTTTATGTGTGGTGTGAGGCATGGATCCTGATTTATTCTTCTGCACGTGTAAATCCAAGTTTCCCAATACCATTTATAGAAGAGGGTCTTTCTTTCCCCCTGGAATGGTCTTAGCACCTATGTCAAAAATCTGTTGACCTCATATGTATGGGTTTATTTCTGGACTCTCAATTCTATTCCATTGGTCTGTGTTTATATTATTATACCAATACCAAAAAAAGAAAAAAACCCAACCAAACCCATTACCATCGAGTCAGTTCTGACCCATAGCAACACTATAGGACAGAATAGAACTGCCCCATAGGGTTTCCAAGGAGTGCCTGGTGAATTCAAACTGCCAACCTTTTGGTTAGCAGCCGTAGCTCTTAACCACTACGTCACCAGGGTTTCCATACCAATACCAGGCTGTATATATAGTAAGTAGCTGTAAGTCTGTTTTGAAATAAAAAAGCATAAGTCCTCCTACTTGGTTCATCTTCAGAATTACATTAGCTTTCAAGAGCCTCTGCTTTTCTATGTAAAACTGAGGGTTGATATTTCCATTCTGCAAAGAAGTGTATTGAAATTCTGATTGTGATTGCATTGAATCTATAAACTGCATTGAGTCATATTGACATAGTAAAGATATTCAGTCTTCTAATCCATGAACACAGAATGCCTTTACATTTATTTAGGTATTCTTTAATCTCTTTCAGCAGTATTTTATAATTTTCATTGTATAAGCCTTTCACATCCCCAGTTAATTTTATTCCTAGGTATTTTATTATTTTAGGTGCTGTCGTAAATGGAATTGTTTTCTTAATTTCCTTTTTAGATTTCTCATTACTTTTGTATAGAAACCAAACTGATTTTTGTGTGTTAACTTTGTACTTTGCAAATTTGCAAAATTCTTCTATTAACTCTAGAAGCTTTCTTGTGGATTCTTTGGGATTTTCTATATACAGGATCATCTTATGTGCAAATAGATAGTTTTACTTCTTCTGTTCTGATTTGGATACCTTTTATTTCTTTTTCTTGCCTTACTGTTCTAGATAAGACTCCCAATACAATATTGAATAAGATTGATGTGAGCAGACATCCTTGTCTTGTTCCTGATTTCAAGGGGAAAATTGTCAGTCTTTCTCTGTTGAGTATAATGCCTGCTATTGGTTTTTCATAAATTTCCTTAATAACATTGAGAAACTTCCCTATCTTTTTCAGAGTTTTTATCAAGAATGTGTATTAGAGTTTATCAAATATTTTTTCTATATTAATTGAGATGATCATGTATTGTTTTGTTTTTTCCCCTTTGTTTTTTCTATTAATGTGGTGTATTACGTTGATTGGTTTGGCAATGTTGAACCATGCTTGCATTCTTGGAATAAATCTTACTTGAACTTGGTGTACAATTCTTTTAATATGCTGATAGATTCTGTTCACTAATATTTTGTTGAGAATTTTTGTATCTATATTAGTAATAAAATTACTAATTACTAATATTAGTAAAGGATATTGATTTGTAGATTTTTTTGTTTGTATGATTTTTTTTTCCTTGTGGTATTTTGGTCAGGCTTTGTTCTCAGAGTAATGCTGGCTTGATAAAAAGGGTTAAGGAGTATCCCTTCCTCCTCTACACTTTGGAAGAGTGTGAAGTTGGTTGATGCAAAGTTCTCCTCTAAATGTTTGGTAGAATTCTCCAGTAGGCCAACTGGTCCAGGTTTTTTCTTTTGTTGGTAGTTATTTTTTCTTTTTTTTAATTATTATTTTTTATTGTGCTTTAAGTGAAAGTTTACAATTCAAGTCAGTTTCTCATACAAAAACCCATACACGCATTGTTATGTCATCCTAGTTGCCCTCCCTATAATGTGACAGCACACTCCTCCTCTCAGCCCTGCATTTCCCTTGTCCATTTAACCAGCTCTCATGCCCCATCTCTCTTCTCATCTCGCCTCAGGACAGGAGCTACCCACTTAGTCTCATGTGTCTACTTGAGCTAAGAAGCACACTCCTCACCAGTATCATTTTATGTCTTATAGTCCAGACTAATCTTCGTCTGAAGTGTTGGATTTGGGAGTGGTTTTAGTTTTGGGCTAACAGTTCAGGGGCCATGCCCTCTGGGGTCCCTCCAGGCTGTTAGGCCATTAAGTCTGGTCTTTTTACAAGAATTTGAGTTCTGCATCCGCTTTTCTCCTGCTCCATTGGGCACTGTCTGTTGTGCTCCCTGTCAGGGCACTCATAGGTGTTAGTCAGGCACCATCCAGTTCTTCTAGTCTCAGGCTGATGGAGTCTCTGGTATATATGGCCCTTTCTGTCTCTTGGGCTCATATTTTCCTGTGTGTTTGGTGTTCTTCATTCTCCCTTGCTCCAGGTGGGTTGGGACCAACTGGTGGATCTTAGATGATTACTTGCTAGCTTAAGACCCTAGACGCCACTCACCAAAGTGTAATGCAGAACATTTTCTTAATAAAATTTGTTATGCCAGTTGACCTAGATGTCTCCTGAAACCACGTTCCCCAGACTCTTGTCCCTGCTACTCTGTCACTCTAAGTGTTTGGATGTATTCAGGAAATTTCTTAGCTTTTGGTTTAGGCCAGTTGTGCTGACTTCCCTGTAACTGGGGAAGTACTCTCCTTTACTGAGAGTTTTTAAATTACTGATGTAATCTCTTTACTTGTGATTAGTGTCTTAGTTATCTAGTGCTGCTATGAATCATGGCCCAGCCAAGTTGACACACAGCCTTAATTATCAAAATGGGTCTGTTAAGGTTTTCTGTTCCCTCTTCAGTCAGTTAAGATAGGTTCTATGTGATTAAGTGTTTGTCCATTTTATCTAAATTGTCAAGTTTTTTGGTGTGCAGTTGTTCGTAACACCTTCTTTTATTCTTTTTATTTCTGTTGAATCAGTTGTAGTGTCACCATTTTCATTTCTTATTTTGGTTATTTGCATTCACCATTTTCTTTGTGAGTCTAGCTAAATGTTTGTAAATTTTATTGATCTTTTCTATGAACCAACTTCTGGTTTTGCTGAGTTTCTATATTCTTTTTCTATTTTATATTTCATTTATTTCTGTTCTGACTTTTGTTATTTACTTTTTTTTTTTAGGTTTAGTTTTCTCTAATTTTTCTAGTTCTTTTCACTCTGTGCTTTTTCTTTCCATATGTTCAAGCTTATTGATTTTCTTCTGAAGTGTACAATCTGTTATTATTCACACCCAGTTTATTTTTTCTTTCTTTTCTGTCACTATATCTCTAAAAATTCTGTTTAATTCTTTGATTTTTTTTTCTCTCCTCATATGCTCATGTTTTTATTAAATGTCTGTGTACTCTTTGCTCCTCAAAATCTTTCAAAATAGTTCTCAACTTATTTAGTAATGATAAAGTACATATTTAGCCATTAGCTACCTCTGACTTCATTTCCTTTTGTTTTTCCTATGCTCCACCGCACATGTGGCTTCACCCACAGAATCCTAATTTTAGGAAATCATGACACATTGGTGATTTTGAACTTCCTTTTTTCTCTGCCTCAGTATACTATTCCTCATCAGACAATTGCCTGCAACCTACCAAAACCATTTACCATAGAGTGTATTCTGACTTATGGAGACCCCATTTGTGTCAGAGCAGAACCGCACTCCATAGGGCTTTCAAAGGCTGCTTTTTGGGAAGTCTACCACCAGGTCTTCCTTTGAAGCACCTCTGGGCGGACTCAAACTTCCAACTTTTTAGTTAGCAGCCAATCATGTTAACTATTTGCACCACCCAGGGACTCCAAAACCAGTTACTATCAAGTAGACTGAGATTAATGGAAATGCTGTGTGTCAAAGTAGAGTAGTAGGACTATTTCCCATAGAGTTTTCAGAGGCTGATTTTTCATAAGTAGATCACCATACTTTTTATCTGAGGTTTTTCTGGGTGGAATCAAACTTTCAAACATTTGGTTAGCAGCTGAATGCATTAACTGTTTGCACAATCAAGGACTCCACCTACAACCAAGCAAGGATTTAATAAACAACTGTGAAAGAAAAGGAGGAAGGGAAGAGGAGAGTATGTTTATCTAAATGCTAATATTATATAACCATCCATGTTTGACTTCCTAGTAATTGTTTGAAATTTAAGTTTCTGTATTATTTTTATAATTCTGAAAAACAGCAATAAACCTATCCACAAGAAATGCTGATGTTTTGATGTGACCAGTCCTTTGGGATTACTAATCTTAAATTGTGCATGCCAGACAATTAACTATAATTGTTGAACTGTTAAATTTCTGTGGGAGTATATCTCTTGAGAACATGCCTTCATGTGAGATAGTCTTATTTTCAAGATGAGGTTCGTGTTTACTCTACTAAGAGAAGGAGCTGGTGAAGCTTTAAAAATGCTGGATGACATCTCACGGAGGATCTCCCACACCAACTTGGTCCTCCACATTTCACCAAACTTAATGTCCTTTTCCAGCAATTGATCCCTTCTGAAGACATGTTCAAATCAAGCAAGTCACACAGTGTTCTGTTGTGATACATAAAATTTTCATTGGCTAATTTTGGAAATAGATCACCAAGCCTTTCTTTCTAGTCTGTCTTAGTCTGGAAAATCCGCTGAAACCTGTCCGCCGTGTCTGACCCTGCTGGTATTTGAAATATCTGTAGCATAGCTTCCAGCATCACAGCAACATGCAAGCCACCAAAGAATGACACACAGGAGGGAAGTCGGTAATAACTTTAGACTTTAAATATAAAGAAAAATGCTTCTGAGCCACCAGACAAAAATAGCTAAGTCACTCACAAAGGAAAGAAAACAAGGTTGATATTAGGCTTCTTGAAAAGAGAATTCATCAACAACAAGAAAAACAGAGCAAAATCAAAATCAACAATATACTCAAGGAAGAAAAAGTGTGAGCCACTACTTCTTCTTTTTAATCCTGCATACTCTTTTTAATACAAAGACTACTAAGAGGGAAGAGTTTTGGCATGCATGAACTCAGGAAATTCTGTACCCATGAGCCCTGCATGAGAAATGTAATGTAGGATGTTGGAAGAATGATCCAAATGTTACAATGAGTAAGAAAAACACCTATCCCAGCTCTAGGACAAGTGGAATAAGGGGTCTGAAAGAGAGAACAGTTGCCACATGAAGATGTTCCAGGGAAAGCAACATCCTAAGAGTCAGGTTTCAGTTGTGAGGGTACTAAAATAAAAGGGTCCATGGATAGAATTCGGAGGTCTATAAACATGGATGGGCACAAAATTACATCTTTACTTTTATTAACCTTTAAAAAAAAATGCTGGATGAACACAAAGGTGTGATCTAACGAACTAGCTGTTGTCTTATCTATTAATCAGAAGAAAAGAGGAAAACACATGGCTTTGAATTTCACAGAAAGATTAAATATCGTCCAGTGTGCATCAGATTTCATCATTCATTAGGGGGCAAGCTTTCAAAAATTAGTAGATAATCTTCAATGTGTTTGTCCATTTCTCAGGAAGAAATACAGACTTGCAGAAAAATAAATAATGTCTAAGTCCAAAAACGTGGGCCTGCCAGGTTGTAATTTTATTTGCTCTATTTTTTTTGCGTTTTTTTTATTACTTTTATGGGTATTACTTTTATCCTTAATAATAATAATAATAATAATAATATTTGCTTATTAAAATTATTTTATTTCCATTTTGTCCATGTAGAAGTGTCTATGATGTAAAAGTTTTCTACGTCATATTCCTAGACTGACAAACTTAAAACAATTTTCAGACTCAACCACAAACTTAATTTCAAAAAGATGCAAAACTATCTAAAGTAATCGTAATCAATGGTGATATATTTTATAATAATTATCTTAATGTACTAATAATCAATGTACATTATATGACAGATAATGAAAAATGTATAACATTATATAGATTTGGGAAAGGAAAATTGACATTAGACATGATGTTTGGATGTGTATGAAATGGGGAAATTATATTATGGGGCATGATGCAGCATAAGATGCTCTACAGACTTTTAAATATACCTGACATCAGACATTTTTTTATGTAGAGAACTGCTGAGAAATGAATATGGATAGGTAAGGTGAAAACTACTCAATACTAAACAGTGAAATGAATAATGAATACTTAATACAATAAATAATGAAGAGAATTACTGACTGGCATAGACAAATGATAATAGGTTAGGCTTTCAACAATCTCATATTTTGGTATGGTAGGCATTATTATTATGTATATTGAGCAAGTGATGAAAAGGGTAAATGCCTTAAGATTATAGAACATATTAATTAATAACTCTAAGCATGGTTTATTATAGATAAAAAAAAGATAAAAAAGGAAATTTTATATGCTCTCAAAGTGGTTGTATTCCCCTTTTTTCTGATCATAAAAGATAAATCACTTTTTTTCCCAATGAATATTGATTTGGATGTTCACAAAATTGATCAGATATTCTAGAAAAAATAGACATATCCCAAATGACTTTAAATTATTTTATGAGAATTACTTTTGTTATAGAAAAGCCTCACCCTCTTTATTCATCATTGTTACTGCTCTATTATTTTGGACTGCTTTTAGGATGGTGGTTTTTATTTCTACATTATCCTGCCGCTCTCTCTTCCATATATTCACATATGGAAATCTGAACTAGAAGCAGGGCTCCGACTGACACCTCAGGATTACTATCTTAATGTAAAACAAGATTGGTATTCTAACTTGGTCCATTGACTATTTGTCTTAAAAGGTTTTTAATTATTTTCAATGCATATGTCATACAGTCTAACATAAATAGACCTCTAAACAACTATCCACAACCTCTTTACCTCTATACATTTACACTGGGTATTTTTGAACAGGTAAGCCTGGAAGGAGAATTCTAGATAAGTCTCAAAACTGATTTGTTTGTCTGTACGCAATTCAAGTGTGTGAACATCTTGGGGAGAAATCTCTGATCTCAAACGTTATCTCAAACAGTTACGTTGTATTATTCTTTGGGATTTTATGGATTCCAGAACAAATGCAAACCATTCTCCTCATCTTAAATAATTGAAAGAGCAGAGCCAAAGCAGGAGCTGAGCTCCTGAGCCCCAGGTGCCAATCAGGCTGTGTTTGATGATGTTTATATCTAACCTCCCTGTCATTCCCGTATATACAAATGCAATACAAAGAAATGCTAGCCTAGAAAACCACACAAAAAGGACTGTGAAAATATAAATTTAGCCTTGATTACATGCAGGTTACTGAGCTGGTCCATTTCATACTAGAAGAAGGTTGTCTATGTAAATATATTGTTCTCAATCTTGTTTTCTTTCCTAATATACATCTTAAGACATACAAATGAGTGTGAAGAAAATTCCATATCATACATAAACTGTTTTAGATTAACTGGAAGATTAAATAGCATTTTTAGTTTGATGTCAGTGCATCTTTATGTGTTTCTTGGACTGAAACTGTTCAAAGGTGGGGGTGATAAGGGACGTCTTAGATTCATATGTTGTTGTCATGTGCTATTAAGTTGACCCAACTTGTAAAGACCCTGTATGCCAGAGATGAACTTCCCCATAGGGTTTCCTAGGCTATAATGATTTGGGGTACAGATCACCAGATCTTTTTTCTCCAGAGCTGGTGGTGGGTTCAAACCACCAACCTTTGTATTAGCAGCTGAGTGCTTAACGATTGTGCCACAAGGGCTTCTTTAGATTCATGTAGGGTGGCTTTAGCTTTCTCATTATACGTTCTCATTAAAAATGGGAACTATGCTTCTCTGGGAAGAGAAAGGGGTCTGAGAATTAATTTGATGTTTGTAATTGGTAAAAACAATCCTATATATTTGTTAAGGGAATAGGATAGTAACAGGTTACAAAATTTTCATCTACACTGAGAACAAAATTGAGATGCTGGCTGATCTTGATAGGATTATGTTTTTCTTTCCTAATATACATTTTTTTTCTCTTCCTCAGCTGAAGGAATCCACATTTGGAAGAAGGCCAACCTCACTACAGTGACAAACTTTATTCTCTTGGGGTTCTTTGACATTGAGGAACTTCAAATCTTACATACTATATTATTCTTATTGATCTACATGGCAGCTCTGATGGAGAATATCCTTGTCATCACTCTCACCTCTCTTGACCAATGCCTTTCTACTCCTATGTATTTCTTCCTGAAGCACCTCTCTTTTCTAGATTCCTGTTTTATCTTAGTCACTGTGCCCAGATCTATCATTAATTATTTAGCACACACCGGGTCAGTTTCTTTCCTGGGATATGCCACACAATTGTTCTTAGTCCTTTACCTGGCCTTTTCAGAGTTAGTCTTACAATGATGGCCTATGACCATTACTTGTCCATTTGTCATCCCTTACACTATGAGGTCATCATGAACAGGAAGTTCTGTGGGCACCTGGCAGCAGTTTCTTGGCTTAGTGGGGGAATAAGTGGGGGCATGTACACTTCCACCACCTTTTCATTAACTTTCCGTGACTTCCTCATACAACAATTTTTCTGTGATGTCCCTTCCTTAATGAAGATCTCATGTGTCAGCACACATCTTGCTAAAACTGTCATAACTGCTATAATTTTTTTCTGACCTTGGGGTGCTTTATTTCTATCATAGTGTCATACACTTACATACTTCTTGCTGTGCTGAGAATCCCATCAGCACAGGGAAGATCTAAAGTCTTCTTAACCTGCCTGCCTCATCTTTTTGTCATGACCTTATTTTTCTCAACTGGTACCACACCTTATTTGATTCCCAAATCAGATAACCCATCTATTCAGGATCTTATATTATCTGTCTTCTACACAGTGGTGCCTCCAACTCTGAATCCCATGATGTACAGCTTGAGGAATAAAGATATCAAAGATGCTCTAAGAAAGATACTTTTGGCAAAATCCACTTACATTTTAATTATTTTATGTAATTTCTGTCATATACAGGATATACTACATATTCTCTGAAGCATTTCAAATTGAGATGATACATCATGTAGATTTATTCAGTTGGGTTACAAGTGGGAATGGTGTGCCTGTGAATGACTCAGTAGAATGCATCTGTGGCTTCAGTCACTGATCATGAAGCAAGCATCTCCATTGTACTTTGGATTTCATTTTGGGACTACCAAACAGTTTTTGTTCTTGTTGTTTTTAATTTCTGTACTTAAGCCATGAATTTCAAGTATTTATTCTCTGTGAAGAGAGAATTTTGAACCGAATGGCAGAAGAGCTGATAATACTAACAGTTAATTTATCTCAGTGATATCATCTGAGAGCATCACTCTCTCACAACTGGACTCTCTGAGCTCTGCTTGATTCAATCATTTTTGAATCTTATGTTTTAGTTTTGATCCTATGAGGTACTTTGTATAAATAAATTGATGTTCCCTTTAGGATAACCATTTAACCAATTCAGAACTTGGAAGAAAGTACACTGGTGTTAGACAACATACTTTAATGGAACTATTAAGGTTTTTTTTTTTTTTTTTTAATTGGCTATTTGGCAAAGAAGAGGTTGAAAATAACAAAATTCCAGGTGATGGTCTCAGAAGAGACATAGGCAAAAGCATCACTAAAATGATTTCAGGGGTCACCTGCCACTACGTGCTTACTGAAGGAACTGTTCGGAAGGTCTGATAAACTAATACAACAGTAAAAGTTGTGAGTTACCCCAAGGATGTGGCAGATCCTTCCTAATGGCACTGGATGCTGAACAGCAGCACTGTCCAATGGACTTTTTCAAGTACAGAAATGTGTCTAGTGTGGCGGAGGGAATAAAATATTAATTTTAATTAATTAAAAGTTAAGTTTAATTAGCCACATGTGGATTGTGTTTACCATTCTTGATCTTCACAGATTTGGAGTGAAAATGATAAACTCAAATTGCCAAATTCTGGTTACAAAGTATAAAATAATCCCTCATGCTTTTTTTTTTCCTCATGCGGAGGAAAATGTTATTATTGTAGCCACAGGACTGTAGAAAACAGGAAGTATACAAGATGGTTAAATTCATATATGCCTCAGAGAGAAAATTCTTCTTACTATGGACCTACCACACCAGTGAGACTTCTGGAGACCAGAAATCAAGGCTCTTCTCCAAGGTTTGAACATGTGCCAGTTTCTACTAAGAATGGGGCAAAGGGATCACTGAATCTTAAAGGAGTGCTGTCTTCTGATATATGTTACTCTCAACCATTGGCAGTTGACAAAACAAACAACTAAACTAACAATTGAAATAAAGCATTGACCAGTTTCAAGGAAGACTCAAAGCAGAGAAGGGTACACTCTCCTCAGAATCACTGCATATTCATCATAGCATCTTCAATTGCCAATGACCTTATAGTAAAAAAAACAAAAACAAAAACAAAGTCACATCAAATGAATTATAATTGTAAAAAAAAAAAAAAAATCCTGTTGTAGTTAGCTTTTTCCAAAAATAGAGTTCTGGCAACACACTGGAATTGTTTCTTGTGACGGAAAAAGTGAATGAGCTTGCATTGCATAACAATGATGGCGAGTATACCTCCTGCATACTGGAATTTTTTTTTAATGATAAAAATTGTCTATGTCTCAATGATATGCTTTTAGCCAGAGTAAATAAAGTCATGCCTCATTTTTCTAGGACACTCACTTACTCTGTAGGACACAATGACCGTATGGATATAAACCCCAAAAAGATATGGTAAAAGAGTCAGTTGCATGTAACTTTGTTCTCATTAAGAATAAAGTAAATGAGTGATAAAGACAGGCTTTTCAAAAAATGGGGAAACCCCGGTGGTGTAGTGGTTAAGAGCTACTGTTGGGAACCAAAAGGTCGGCGGTTTGAATCCTCCAGGCGCTCCTTGGAAACTCTGTGAGGCACTTCTACTCTGTCCTATAGGGTCACTATGTGTTCGAATCGACTTAATGGCAATGGGTTTTCAAAAAATGTGTAAATATTAATTAAGAAAAATCAATTGAAACATAATCAAATAAAGAAAGCCAGATGGATGTATTCTTATTTTTATTATTGTTGTTAGGTGCCATCGAGTCGGTACTGACTCATAGCGACCCTATGTAACACAGAAGGAAACACTGCCCGGTCCTGTGCCATCTGACAATCATTATTATGCTTCAGCCCACTGCTGCAGCCACTGTGTCAATCAATCTCATCAAGGGTCTTCCTCTTTTCCACTGAAACCATACTTTAATAAGCATGATTTCCTTCTTCAGGGACTGATCCCTCCTGATAACATGTCCAAAGTATGTAAGATGCAGTCTCGCCATTCTTGCTTCCTAGGAGCGTTCTGGTTGTACTTCTTCCAAGACAGATTCGTTCATTCTTTTAGCAGTCCATGGTATATTCAATATTCCTAGCCAAAACCACAATTCAAAGGTGTCAATTCTTCTTTGGTCTTCCTTATTCATTGTCCAGCTTTCACATGCATATGATGCGATTGAAAATACCATGGCTTGGGTCAGGCGCACCTTAGTCTTCAAGGGGACATCTTTGCCTCTCTACACTTTAAAGAGGTCCTTTGCAGCAGATTTACCCAATGCAATGCATCTTTTGATTTCTTGACTGCTGCTTCCATAGGTGTTAATTGTGGATCCAAGTAAAATGAAATCCTTGACAACTTCAATCTTTTCTCCGTTTTTCATGATGTTGCTTATTGGTCCAGTTGTAAGAATTTTTGTTTTCTTTATGTTGAGGTGTAATGCATACTGAAGGCAGTGGTCTTTGATCTTCATCAGTAAGTGCTTCAAGTCCTCTTCACTGTCAGCAAGGAAGCTTGTGCCATCTGCATATCAGCAGTTATTAGTGAGTCTTCCTACAATCCTGATGACTCATTCTTCTTCATATAGTCCAGCTTCTCAGATTATTTGCTCAGCATACAGTTCGAGTAAGTGAGTGGTGAAAGGATACGACACTGATGCACACCTTTCCTGATTTTAAACCACACAAGATCTTCTTGTTCTGTTTGAACGACTGCCTTTTGGTCTACGTTCAGGTTCCTCACGATCACAATGAATTGTTCTGGAATTCCCATTCTTCTCAATGTTATTCATAATTTATTATGATCTGTACAGTCGAATGCCTTTGCAGGTAAACATCTTTCTGGTACTCTGCTTTCAGCCAGGATCCACCTGACATCAGTGATGATATCCCTGGTTCCATGTCCTCTCCTGAATCTGGCCTGAATTTCTGGCAGTTTCCTGTGGATATACTGGTGCAGCCACTTTTGAATGATCTTCAGCAAAATTTTACTTGCATGTGATATTAATGATGTTGTTTGATAATTTCTGCATTCAGTTGGATCACCTTTCTTGGGAATAGGTGTAAATATGGGTTGCTTCCTGTAGGATGACCAGGTAGCTCTCTTCCAAATTTCTTGGCATAGATGAGTGAGCACTTCCAGTGCTTCGTTCCTTTGTGGAAACATCTTGATTGGTATTCCATCAATTCCTGCAGCTTTGTTTTTTGCCAGTGCCTTCAGTGCAGCTTGAATGTCTTCCTTCAGTGCCATCGATTCCTGATCATAGTCTACCTTCTGAAATGGTTGAACATTGAACAGTTCTTTTTGGCATGGTAACTCTGTTCCTTCCATCTTCCTGAGTTGTTTAATATTTTTCTGTAGAACCCTTCAATATTGCAACTCGAGACTTGAATTTTTTCTTCAGTTCTGTCGGCTTGAGAAACGCTGAATGTGCTCTTCCCTTTTGGTTTTCTAACTCTAGGTCTTTGCACATGTCATTATAATATTTCATTTTGTCCTCTCAAGCTGCCCTTTGAAATCTTCTATTCAGTTCTTTTACTTCATCATTTCTCCCTTTCACTTTACTACTCTATGTTCAAGAACAAGTTTCAGAGTCTTCTGATATCAGTTTTGGTCTTTTCTTTCTTGCCTCTCTTTTTAATGACCTCTTGCTTTCTTCATGTATTATGTCCTTGATGTCATTCCACAACTTGTCTGGTCTTTGGTCCTTAGTGTTCAATGTGTAAAATCTTTTCTTGAGATGATTTCTAAATTCAGGTGGGATATACTCAAGGTCGTGCTTTGTTTTTTC
Organism: Loxodonta africana; assembly: GCF_030014295.1. Lineage (NCBI taxonomy): Eukaryota > Metazoa > Chordata > Mammalia > Proboscidea > Elephantidae > Loxodonta > Loxodonta africana. Next base: position 22,730 of record NW_026975170.1, on the reverse strand, counting down.
TGGACTTATTTTAATTTTCTTCACTTTCAACTTAAACTTATATGTGAGCAATTGATGGTCTGTTCCACAGTTGACACCTGGCCTTGTTCTGACTGATGATATTGAGTTTTTCCATCATATCTTTCCACAGTCATAGTCGGTTTGATTCCTGCGTGTTCCATCTGGTGATGTCTATGTGTATAGACTCCATTTATGTGGTTGAGAAAAGGTATTTGCAATGTACAAGTCATTGGTCTTGCAAAATTCTATCATGTGATATTCAGCATCATTTCTATCACCAAGGCCATATTTTCCAGCTACCAATCCTTTTTCTTTGTCTCCAAGTTTCTCGTTCCAATCACCGGTAATTATCAATGCAGCCTGATTGTATGTTCTATCAATTTCAGACTGCAAAAGTTGGTGAAAATCTCCAATTTCTTCATCTTTGGCCTTAGTGGTTGGTGCATAAATTTGAATAATAGTCATGTTAATGGGTCTTCCTTGTAGACATATGGATATTACCCTATCACTGACAGCACTGTACTTCAGGATAGAACTTGAAATGTTCTTTTTACTGGTGAATGCAATGCCATTCTTCTTCAGTTTGTCATTCTTGGCATAGTAGAATATATGATTGTCTGATCTGAAATGGCCAATGCCATCCATTTCAGCTCACTAATGCTTAGGATATCAATGTTCATGTGTTCCATTTCATTTTTGACGATTTCCAATATTCCTAGATTCATACTGAGTACATTCCACATTCTGATTATTAATGGATGTTTGTAGCTGTTTCTCCTCATTTTGAGTAGTGCCACATCAGCAAATGAAGGTCCCAAAATCTTGACCCCACCCACATCATTAAGGTTGACTCTACTTTGAAGAGGCAGTTTGTCAACTTTTCCTTTTATGCATAATGGTTTCGGTGTGCAGTCTAAGATCCTTTCTCTAGGCCTTGATTTTGAATATTTTTCCTACATTCTAAAACATATGTACAGTTTTAATTTTATACTTAAGTCCAGAATATGTTTTAGCCAATTTTTGTATTAGGTGTGAGATAGAGATCAATATTTATTTATTTGTTGGTTTGTTTATGAATATGAATACTCAATTTCTCCAGCACCATTTGTTGAAAAGATGATCTTTCCTGTACTGAATTGCTTTTGCACCTTTGTCCAAACTCATTTGGGCATATTTGTGTGGGTCAATGTCTTTGTATTCTGTTCCATTAATTTATATGTTTACATATCCATCAATAACACACAGTCTTGAATTTGTGTAGACTGATTCCTGCACTTTATTCTTCTTTTTCAAAATTGTTTTAGCTTTTTCTTTGTTTTTCCATATAACTTTTTTCATAGTATTGTTTATACGAACAAAAAATCTTGTGGGGTTATTGATATGAGTCTTGTTAAATCAATATATTAATTTGAGAAAATTTGACATTTACTATGTTGAGTCTTCCAATGCAAGGTACAATAGAATACCTCAGTTAAAGTTTACGTTGAAACCGTTTCTTCTACCAGGCAGAAGTGGAGCTGATGCAGATATTATGATGACATACCTGGAATCCAGTTGAATCAGATGAACATTACTCAAGACAATATGAAGGTGAATTAGGCTTTGTGTTAGACATTAATATGAAGACATCAATAATATACTTAGGAGGAGTACCCATTTAGAAAATATAATACAAAAGATTCATATATAAAACTATAAGAAACATGGAGAACTAAGGAACAAACAAGAAAAAATATGTAAAACTCATATAAATAATAAATTGTAAGATACTCTTGAAGTATATCAGAATATTTCTGAGAAATTGTATGTTCTTCCTGTCTTGAAAAAAAGCCTCATCCACATAGATATATCTATACAGAGAGAGAGAGAGAGATTGATTTATCTCAAAGAAATGGCTCATGCTGTTGTAGAGGCTGGCAAGTTCCAAGTTTGTGGATTAGGAATCAGGATGGAGGCTTCTCTTTACACATGTAGCTGCGAGGGCTGAGGAATCCAAGATAGGCAGGTAAGATGCACGCTTCTGGCTTATAGACTGTGGAGACCCATGAATCCCAAGATTATCAGGCAGTATGGCAGGACATTGGCACAAGTTTAAGGAACTGGAGATCAGATGATGATGAGCCAGATGCAGGATTCAGAGCAAGAAAAAGCCAATGAACTTTGTCAGAGAGTTCATATACATTGGACACAGGCCACACCCCCAGGGAAATTCCCCTTACAACTGATTGGCTGATTACATCAGATCACATCATGAAAGTGATTACATTATGTCATAAAATGGAGTATAACTACATCATTACATGACTGCCAAACCACTGAGAATCATGGCCCAGCCAAATTGACACACAATCCTACTCATTTTTGTCAACCCCTTGTCAACTTGGCACCTGTACATGTCTCCTTTGGGGGGGGCTGGATTCATCCACAAACTTAGTTACAGAAAAACAGAAAACTATACTTCTTAGGGAAACATAGTAAATGATATATTTTATAATAAATGATTATTTTAATGTACTAATAATGAAAGTACGTTATATGCTAGTCAACGAAAAATGTGTGAGATTATATAGTTTTGTAAAATGAGAATTGACATTAGAACTCCCCAAGTACGTCTGCATGGATATGAAAGGGGAGAATGTATCAACAGGGGGAGATCGAGAACAAGATATTGTATGGAATTTGAAATGTGCCTGGTCTCAGGAAAGTTTTCATATAGGAACTACTGAGAATTGTATGCAATGGGTAAGGTGAAGACTACGTAATACTAAAAAGTTAAATGGAGAATGTAAATTTCATAATACTGTCTTAGGGTGTGATGTTTCTCATGTTTTTGGATCATAAAATATAAGTTACTGTTTTTTTCACTGAGTTTGAATTTTAATGTTCATCCAATTGATCAGATAATCTAAAGAAGCACATATATCTCAAATAGTAATTCTTTTAAGAGAATTTGAATGATTTAGCCATATAAAGTCCTCACTCTTTTATTTTTATTCATCATTGTTATTATTCAATTATTTTGGGCTGTTAGGATAGTGTTTTTTATTTCTGCATTATTCTGTTGCTCTCCTTTGCTCGTATTCATGATATGAAAACTTAAACTAGAACTAGGGTTCTGACAGATGTCTCAGGATTATTTCCTTTACGTGATATGTATTCTTTTTTCTAATTTGGCACATTACTTAACATATAATGATTCATTTTTTGTGACATAATTTTAATCATTTTCAATGCATATATCATATCCTCTAACACTGAAATCAAACAGTCTCTTTACCTTCATACATATACCTAAATAAATCTTCACAGGGTATCATTGAATAGGTGAGGCAGAAAGACAAATTCTAGATAAATCTCAAAACTGATTTGTAAGTCTGTAGATGAATAAAAAGGAGTCCCTGGGTGGAACAAATGGTTAAGTGCTTGACTATTATTTAGGATGTTGGCAGTTAAAACCCACCCAGAGGCACCTTGGAAAACAGGTCTAGTGATCTGCTTCTGAAAGGTCACAGCCTTGAAAACCCTATGAAGTAGTTCTATTTTGCACACATGGGGCCACCATGAGTAAAAATCAACTTGATGGCAACTAATAACAACGACAATGAAGTGAACAATATACCAGGCAAACAGGAAATTTTTCCTAGTCTGAAATGCATTATCATTCACATTAGGCCTGAATGTCTGAATAAAATTAATTCCATGATAAAATTCCAATTCAAAGACCTCCGCTTTGGGGGAGAGGGAGTCTCTGATCTCAAAAATAACCATATTTTATTAGAGTTAAATAATACTTTCTTTGTACCACTCTTTGCAGTTTTACATATTCTAGTGCAAATGTGAATTATTGCCCCTTTCTTATGAAATTTTCATATCTAAGCCCTCACAGTGGCTGAAAAACTGAGTTCCATGTACTAACCAGGTTGTAGTTGTATTTATATCTGGCCCCACTGTCATCTTCATTCATCGGAATTCAAAGAAATTCCAACATAGAAAACCAGTGCAACAAAAGGGGATGTGAAAATATAACTTCCATCTTGATTATGGAAAGATGTCTGAGCTGGCTTTTTTCGTACATACAAAGATGATCTGTGCAGATTTATTGTCTCAAGAACAGAATGGTAGGAGGGTTAAAGCATACAAATGAGAATATGAAGAGAATCCCATATCATACACAAGCTATTTACATGAACTGGAAAATAAAACAAGTTCCTGCCATGGGCTTTCTGCGTGTCTTTATGTGTTTATGGAAGTGAAATTGTTCCAAAGGGGTAATGAAAAACAAGTCTTAGATTCGTATGAGGTTGCCTTAATTTTCACAATAAAAGCTGAAAGTATGCTTTTCTGAAATGAAAAAGGTGCACGAGAATGAATTTGATATTTATAATTGGTAAAACAATTTTGTACGTTTGTCGAGGAAAAGGGAGAGTAATGGATTACAAAATTTCCACCTACACAGTGAACAAAACTGAGATGTTGGCTAATCTTGATATGATCATATTTTTCTTTCCTAATATCCATCATTTTTCTCTTCTTCAGAGGAAGGAATCTATGTTTGGAAAATGGCCAACCTCACTATGGTAACAGACTTTAACCCGAAGGGATTCTCTGACATGATGAACTTCAAATCTTACATGCTGTCTTAGTTATCTAATGCTGCTAAAATAGAAATACCATAAGTGAATGGCTTTTTTTTAATTTAGTCTCTCACAGTTTAGGAGGCCAGAAGTCCATATTCAGGGTGCCAGCTCTAGGGGAGGGCTTTCTCTCTTTGTCGGTTCTGGGGGAAGGTTCTTATCATCAATCTTCCCCCGGTCTAGGAGCTTCTCAGCACAGGAACCTCGAGTCCAAAGGACACACTCTGTTCCTGGTGTTGCTTTCTTGGTGGTATGAGGTCTCCCTGTCTCTCTGCTCACTTCTTTTTCATACCGCAAAAGAGATTGCCTTAAAACACAACCTGATTTTGTAGATTGAGTTCTGTCCATTAACATAACTGCCTCTAATCCTGCTTCACTAACATCATATGGTAGGATTTACAACACAAAGGAACATCAGATGACAAAACGGTGGAAAATCACACAACACTGGAAATCATGACCTAGCTAATTTGACACATATTTTGGGGGGACACAACTCAATCCATGACACATGCTATACTATTTCTGTTGATCTACGTGATAGCTCTGATGGGAAATACCTTGATCATCACTTTTACCTCTCTTGATCAGTGTCTTTCTACTCCTATGTACTTGTTCCTGAAGCAACTCTCTCATTTAAGACTTCTGTTTCATCTCAGTCACTGTACCCAAATCTGTCAATAATTTATTGACACATACCAGGTCCATTTCTTTCCTGGCTTGTACCCCACAATTGTTCTTAGTCCTTTACCTGGCCTTTTCAGAGTTAGTCTTACTCACAGTGTTGGTCTATGACCATTATTGAGCCATTTGTCATCCCTATGAACAGGAACATCTGTATGTACTTGGTGGTAACTTCTTTGCTTAGTGCAGCCATGTACACTCCCATCATCTTCTCATTAGCCTTCTGTAGCTTCTTCATACAACAATTTTTCTGTGATGTGCCTTCCTTAATGAAGATCTCATGCATTGGCAGAAATATTGCTAAAACTATCACGACTGTTATCCTTTTTTTCTTGGGCATGGAATGCTTTATTTCCGTGATAAAGTCCTAAATATATTTATATATTTCTTGCTTTGCTAGAATCCCATCAGCTCAGGGAAGATCAAAAGCCTTTTCAACCCATCTACTCCAACTACTTGTCAAGACCTTGTTTTTCTCAACTGGCACTACATCCTATTTGATGCCTAAGTCACATAGCCCATCTATTCTGAATCTTTTATTATCTGTCTTGTATATGGTTGTGCCTCCAACTCTGAATTGCATGATCTACAGCTTGAGAAATAAAAGCATCAAAAATGCTCTAAGAAAGGTAAATTTTGGCAAAATATCCTATTTTAATTTTTTTTATCTGATTTATATCATAGCAATATTGACTACAGATACTCTAAGTATTTAAAATTGAGATGGTACATTGTTTAGATTAATTCAATTGGGTCAAGAGTACCTGTGGTTGGCTAAACCCAAAAAAACCAAATCCACTGCCGTCGAGTTGATTCCAACCCATAGCGGCCCTATAAGACATTGTGGAAGTGCCGTATAGTTTCCAGGGAGCACCTGATGGATTTGAACTGCCGGTTGTTTGGTTAGCAGCCATAGCTCTTAACCACTACACCACCAGGGTCTCCATAGAGTTGGCAGTGGTGTGGTTGACTATAGAATGTATACGTTGCTAAAATTTTGCCTTCTGGTCTCAGCATCTCCATTTTACTTTGGATTTCATTTTTGGGACTGCCAATCAATTTGTTTTTAACTCTCTCTATTCAAAATATCTTGTTCAAATTAGGTATTTTCCCTAGAGAGAGAATTTTTAATAGAATGGCAGAAGTTCTTGTGATACTAGGGGCTAATTTTTCTCAGTGATAATGTGTTGAAGACATCATTCTGCAACAATCAAATTCTCTGGAAGTCTGCTGGTTTCTGTACTTTCTGATTCTGGTGTTTCAATTTTGATTTTGTGATCAACCTTACATCAATAAGTTCCCTTTCTCCTTATGATAGCCAGTCATTTAAGTGATATCCATCTTGGAAAAAAGGAGTGGGTTGATGTTAAACAACATACTTCATGGATGGATATTTAATTGGCTATCTGGCAAGGAAGATGTGGAAAGCAACAAAACTCCAGGTGATGTTCTCAGAAAAGACACTGGTGAAACCACCCCATAAGTGATCTCAGGCGGACATCCATCACTGTGTGTTCACTGAAGGAATTGCTCAGAGGGCCTGGTAAACTGATAAGTAGTAAAAAGTTTAAAAGGTCGCTATGAGTTGGAATCAACTTGACAGCAATGGATTTGTTTGTTTGTTTGTTTGTTTTGGTCTCCAAAGATTGGGTAGATCTTCTTGATGGCACTGTTTGCTATAGACCAGCACTGCCTGATAGATCTTTCAATGATGGAAATGTGTCTAATGTGAAGGAGGAAATATTAATTTATTTTAATTTTAATTGATTTAAATTTATATAGACAATGTATGCTGAATTTTACCTGAGCCCTGTGATACTGGAAAGCAGCATTTTAAAAATAAATGCTCCCACTCTTGTGTTTTGAAAAACAGCTTACTGCAAATAACCACTCTTCCCCATATAATTTAGATAGGATTCACTGATGCTCCCATCATGTGTTTACATATAACAACACTTCCCCATATGCATTAGATAAAGCTCACATATACCCCCTTGTTTACCTATGACAAGGCCATACACAGACCTTCCAAATCACATTATATGCCTCATAAATGGTTAGCTGAACTGTTTATGCCTATCGATCAACCAGAAACACAATGCTTGTTCAGCAAACTTTGGCTAAACTTCTTTCCTTCCTCCAAGTGCTTCAACTTTGGCCTACTCTCAGCCTGAGCCAATATAATAACTAGTAATCAGTTACAGTCAGAGTCACTTATGACTCATGGTGGCCTCATGTGTGTCAGAGTAAAACTGGGCTCCATAAGATTTTCAATAACTGATTTTTCATAAGTTGACTGTCAGGCCTTTCCTCTGAGGCACCTCTAGATGGAATAAACCTCTAAACTTTTTGTTCAGCAGCCAAATGTGTTAACAGTTTGTTAGTTACCAATACTACCCCTCTTTAAGGGCCTCTCCCAGAAAATAGGCTGGCCTCAGTGTAAACTTTCTCTGATTTACAATTTGATCACATCACCTCTCATCTCATTTCTCTAAACCATTTTTTCTAACTTTGTTTACTCTTGTCTCTATGACAGAAAAGTCCCCTTCGCCTAACTCTTCAGAGGCTTGCTGGCCTTATGGTCAGAGTGTTCTCTCTGTTACAACAGATCCTTCCCCTATTGTAATCATCTCTTTCCCACCTCACTCCCCCCCTTGCAATACTTCTCAGTATCAAAGTTCTAACTTGTGTGGTTTTTTTTGTTGTTGTTGCTGTTTACGTTTTTGTGTATTGATTTGACACTACATGTGACTGTTGGTTACCATATAGGTTAGTTTTGGGTGAAAATTAGATTTAGGGTGAAAATAATAAGCTCTAATTCCAAAATTCTGACCGCAAAGAATAAGATAAACCCCAGGTACTTTCCCTTCCCACCTTATGTTGAAAAAAAAAATTCTTATACCAGCCACATGACTATAAAAATAAGAACATATACAAGATTGTCACCAGTTCTCACAAGATTATAAGGCTTATATATACCACAGAAAGAAAAATCCATCCTACAATGGGCCTGCAACATCAGTGAGATTTTTGGTGAACAAGGTCAAGGGATTTGTTCAAGGTTTAGAGCCATGTGCCAATTTCCGCTAAGAAAGGGACAAATTTTGGACCTTTTAGGAATATATTATCTGTTGATATATGCTACTCTAACTCATTAGAAGTGGACAAAACAAACAAATAAATGCAGCAAAATATCAACCAGTTTCAAGGAAGACAAAGGGCAGAGAAGGATCTAATTTGGCCAGGGCCATTGCCTATTCATCAGAGTTTCTTCAAGTGTCAGTGACCTTATAATAAAGAAAAAAAATCACATCAAATAAACATTTAAAAAGTTAAAAAAAAAAAAAAGACTACTGATGTAGCTAGCTGCTTCCAGAAGAGGGTACTGGCAACCATTTGGAATTGTTTCTTATAGTGAACAAAGTAAAACAGCTTGAATTACAAATAAAAAGATCAACAGTATATTTCCTGCATGTTGGAGAGCTTCTTCTACTTCTAACTAATGTGCTTACAGCCAGTGTAAATAAAGCAATGTCTAGTGTATTCAAGGGGTCTGTAGGACACAATGACTGTATGGATGTAAATCTGACACATATATATTAGGTTGTTGATGTTGTCGGATGCTGTCGAGTTGATTCCAACTCATAGTGATCCCATGTGACAGAGTAGAACTACCTCTTAGGGTTTTCTTGACTCTAATCTTTACAGAAGCAGATTGCCAGGTCTTTTTTTCTGTGGAGCTGCTGGGTGGGTTAGAACTGGTAACCTTTTGGTTATCAGTCGAACACTTAACTGTTTGTGCGATCAGTGCTACATACACAGGTTATATTAGGTTAGACCACATAAAACTGATGATATTGACTATTTTGCCCAACAACAACACAAGTTTGTAGAGTGGGCAGATGCTGGGAGAAATTTGAGTAACATGATAAAAAAAGGACTGTATTTCTTTGAACAGACTGTTGGTTGAAATATACATATTAAAGATGTTGCTGGTGAGCATCAGAAGGAAGTGAGGAGTCTCATGGAAAAGTCCTAAATTGCCTTTATCACTACGAACAGACTGAAACTATGAGTCTGAACTTTAAGAATGCTGTCAGTATGGGGTTAGAAGTGGGGAACAAGTCATTGAAAACTGAATGTAAAGAGATCCTTGATATGTAATTACAGAAAACATAATGAAATTTTGTTCTGTGATTATGCAGAAAGCAAAACTCATACAGGATAAACTTGGATATTTAGCTGATAAAATTTCCATGCAAAGTTGTATTTCTTCTTCACATCTGCATTTTTTTTACATATTGTTTTAGGGATTATCATAAAAATTATAGTTAATTCTTTACATTTTGAACACCCAGTTTAATGTGATACCAACAATAACATAGAGTATTAACATACAAAACTATTCCTAGTTTGTTCTTCTCTCACCTGTCTCTGCTATTGTTATCACCTTTTGTGTCATTATACATATTCTACATGTTAGAATAAATTTATACTTATTTCTTATGCATTTGCTGTTATAAAACTTACAGCACATGGCAACTAAATTTATTGACTGAAAATACCATAAAAATACCCTTTTGTTTTCCCATGCCATTACCTTTACTAGAGATACATCTTTTATATTTTATTTATTTATTTTTCCTATGTGCAGCTTCAGGTAGCTATCCAGTGTTGTTGCCTTTCCTACTGAAGGACCCCCCTTTAGAAATTCTTGCAAGGCAGGTCGAGTGATAACAAATCCCCATAACTTCGATTCATATGTAAATGTCTTTATTTTACCTTTTTTAAAATTTTTGGTGTGATTTAAGTGAAAGTTTACAAATCAAGTCAGTCTGACACAAAAACTTATATATATATGCCTTGCCTTGCTACATACTCTAGATTGCTATCACCCTAATGAGACAGCCCGCTCCCTCCCTGTACTCTCTCTTTTCATGTCCATTTCGCCAACTTCTAACCCCCTCTACCCTCTCATCTCCCCTCCGGGGAGGAGATACCAACATAGCCTCAAGTGTCCACCTGATCCAAGAAACTCGCTCCTCACCAGCATCCCTCTCCAACCCATTGTCCAGTCCAATCCCTGTCTGAAGAATTGCCTTTGGAAACGTTTTCTGCTCTGGGCCAACAGAAGGTCCGGGGGCCATGACCACTGGGGTCCTTCTAGTCTCAGTCAGAACATTAAGTCTGGTCTTTTTATGAGAATTTGGGGTCTGCATCCCACTGCTTTCCAGCTTCCTCAAGGGTTCTCTGTTCTGTTCCCTGTCAGGGTAGTCATCAGTTGTAGCTGGGCACCATCTAGCTCTTCTGGTCTCAGGCTGATGTACTCTCTGCTTTATGTGGCCCTTTCTGTCTCTTGGGCCCGTAATTACCTTGTGTCCTTGGTGTTCATTCTTCTTTGATCCAGGTGGGTTGAGACCAATTGAAGCATCTTAGATGGCCCCTTGCTGTCGTTTAAGACCCCAGACACCTCTCTCCAAGAAGGGATGCAGAATATTTTCTTAATAGATTTTTTAATGCCAATTGACTTAAATATCCCCTGAAACTGTGGTCCCCAAACCCCCGCCCCTGCTGTGCTGGCCTTTGAAGTATTCATTTTATTCAGGAAACTTCCTTGCTTTCAGTTTAATTCAGTTGTGCTGACTTTGCTTTTATTGTGTGTTGTCTTTCTTGTTACCTAAAGTAGTTCTTATCTACTATCTAATTAGTGAATGCCTCTTTCCCACCCTCCCTCCCTCCCCACGGCCCTAACAATCAAAGAATATTTTCTTCTCTGTTTAAACTATTTCTCAAGTTCTTATAACAGAGGTCTTACACACTATTTGTCCTTTTGCAACTGACTAATTTCACTCAGCACGATGCCTTCCAGATCCTCCATGTTATGAAATGTTTCACAGATTCATCACTGTTCTTTATTGATGCGTAGTATTCCATTGTGTGACTATACCATAATTTATTTATCCATTCATCTGTTGATAGGCTCCTTGGTTGCTTCCATCTTTTTGTTATTGTAAACAGTGCTGCAGTGAACATGGGTGTGCATATATCTGTTCATGTAAAGGCCCTTATTTCTCTAGGATACATTCCAAGGAGTGGGATAGCTGGATTGTTTGGAAACCCAGGTGGCGTAGTGGTTAAGTGCTACGGCTGCTAACCAAGAGGTTGGCAGTTCAAATCCGCCAGGCACTCCTTGGAAACTCATGGAGGCAGTTCTCCTCTGTCCTATAGGGTCGCTATGAGTCAGAATCGACTCGAAGGCAGTGGGTTTATGGTAGTTCTATTTCTAGTTTTTTTAAGGAAGTGCCATTTTACATCCCCACCAGCACTGCGTAAGTGTTCCAGTCTCTACACAACCTCTCCAATATTTATCATTTTATGTTTTCTGGATTAACGCCAGCCTTGTTGGAGTGAGATGAAATCTCATTGTAGTTTTGATTTGCATTTCTCTAATGGCTAATGATCATGAACTTTTCCTCAACTATCTGTTAGCTACCTGAATGTCTTCTTTAGTGAAGTGTCTGTTCATATCTTTTGCTCATTTTTTAATCGGGTTATTTGTCTTTTTGTAGTTGAGTTTTTGCAGTATCATGTAGAATTTAGAGATCAGGTGCTGATCGGAAATGTCATAGCTAAAGCTTTTTCCCAGTCCGTAGGTAGTCTTTTCCCTCTTTTGGTGAAGTCTTTGGGTGAGCTTAGGTGTTTGATTTTTATAAGCTCACAGTTATCTAGTTTCTTTTCTGCATTGTTAGCAGTGTTTTTATACTGCTTATGCCATATATTAGGGCTCCTAATGTTGTCCCTATTTTTTCTTCCATGATCTTTATCATTTTAGATTTTATATTTAGGTCTTTGATCCATTTTGATCTCATTTTTGTGCACGGAGTGAGGTACGGGTCTTGTTTCATTTTTTTGCAGATGGATATCCAGTAATGCCAGCACCATTTGTTAAAAAGACTATCTTGGAGGCGGGGGCCAAGATGGCGGACTAGGTAGACGCTACCTCGGATCCCTCTTGCAACAAAGACTCAGAAAAACAAGTGAATAGATCACATACATAACAATCTATGAACCCTGAACAACAAACACAGATTTAGAGATGGAAAACGAACAAATACGGGGAAGCAGTGACTGTTTTCAGAGCCTGGAGCCAGCGTCCCAGTCAGGTAACCTTGGCGCCGGGCTTCTGGGCCCAGGGGAGCTGAACTAAAAAATGTTGAGACAGCGCAAACAAGGGGCACAGCCCTACCCCCCTGAACTGAAACCGGGAGGGGGCTCAGCCGGTCTACGTGGGCGGTGTGGCGACGCAGCTGGTGGGAGAAGTCTCCGGGAGGCAGTGACTGGTTTTGGAGCCGGGAGTGCAGCGTCCCAGCCGGGGAACCTTGGCGCTGGGAATTTGACTGGGCGCTGTCAAGGTGCAAGCATGGGGCGCAACCCTACTCCCCTGAACTAACCCCGGGAGGGGGCCCAGCCGGTCCGCAGAGGCAGCGCGGCGACGCGGCTGGTGGGCCGAGAAGTCCCCAGGAGGCAGCGACTGATTTTGGAGCCGGGATTGCGGCATCCCAGCAGGGGAACCTTGACGCTGGGCTTTGGACTGGCAGCGGAGGATCTGACTGTGGCTTCAGTTGGCCAGACCCCCGGGGGCAATCTCCACACAGCCAGCACACGTAGGCGACACACTCCTCGGGAATCTCCAACAAAATAGTCATTCCAAGCAAGACAAGCAACTTCGGCTATATTCCGAGGTGCTATTCTCCTATCTCTCTGAACTCTCTCCCACCCTTCCCAGGTGGCTTCATTAACATTGGAATTTCCTGAGCCAGAGGGAGAATGGCTCCGGCTCCGCGGCGGCTTTGCTTACCCCCCCCCTTTTTTTTGGTCTTTTCCTAACCCGTTCTTCCGGCCTGAGAGAAGGAACCACAAAAAACCCCAGAGACCAAAAAGCCATCCCTAATTGAACTAAAAACACAGAACCAGCTACAGCCAAGCATATATGATCCAAATCTCAGACTTTCATCCTTACAGGGAACAAGGTGGCGGTTATAATCCAAAGGCAGTTCTGATAGGGATCTGACTGCATTTTTTTTTAGTGGATTTTTTGGAAAAACTAGTTTTCCAGTTATGGCTCGGAGACAGCAGTCCATATCAAACTACATAAAGAAGCAGACCACGACAGCTTTTACAAACAAAAGAATCAAAATCTTTCCCAAATGAAGATACAATCCTGGAATTATCAGATACAGGATATAAAAAACTAATTTACAGAATGCTTCAAGACATCAGAAATGAAATAAGGCAAGCTGCAGAAAAAGCCAAGGAACACACCGATAAAACAGTTGAAGAACTCAAAAAGATTATTCAAGAACAGAGTGGAAAAATTAATAAGTTGCAAGAATCCATAGAGAGACAGCATGTAGAAATCCAAAAGATTAACAATAAAATTACAGAATTAGACAACGCAATAGGAAGTCAGAGGAGCAGACTCGAGCAATTAGAATGGAGACTGGGAAATCTGGAGGACCAGGGAATTAACACCAACATAGCTGAAAAAAAATCAGATAAAAGAATTAAAAAAATGAAGAAACCCTAAGAATCATGTGGGACTCTATCAAGAAGGATAGGTTGTGTGTGATTGGAGTCCCAGAACAGGGAGGGAGGACAGAAAACACAGAGAAAATAGTTGAAGATCTGCTGACAGAGAACTTCCCAGACATCATGAAAGACAAAAGGATATCTATCCAAGATGCTCATCGAACCCCATTTAAGACTGATCCAAAAAGAAAATCACCAAGACATATTATCATCAAACTGGCCAAAACCAAAGATAAAGAGAAAATTTTAAAAGCAGCCAGGGGGAAAAGAAAGGTCTCCTACAAGGGAGAATCAATAAGAATAAGTTCAGACTACTCAGAAGAAACCATGCAGGCAAGAAGGGAATGGGATGACATATACAGAGCATTGAAGGAGAAAAACTGCCAGCCAAGGATCATATATCCAGCAAAACTCTCTCTCAAATATGAAGGCGATATTAAGATATTTACAGATAAACACAAGTTTAGAGAATTTGTAAAAACCAAACCAAAACCACCAGAAATGTTAAAGGATATTGTTTGGTCAGAAAACCAATAATATCAGATACCAGAACAACACAAGGTCACAAAAGAAAACATCCTGATATCAACTCAAATAGGGAAATCACAAAAACAAATTAAGATTAATTAAAAAAATGCTCATAACAGGGAATCATTGAAGTCAATATGTAAAAGATCACAATAATCAAAAAGAGGGACTAAATACAGGTGGCATAGAACTGCCATATGGACAGTGATACAAGGCGATATAGAACAATACAAGTTAGGTTTTTTACTTAGAAAAATAGGGGTAAATATTAAGGCAACCACAAAGAGGTATAACAACTCCATAACTCAAGATAAAAGCCAAGAAAAGCATAACGACTCAACAAACATAAAGTCAAACACTACTAAAATGAGGATCTCACAATTGACTAAGAAAAATGTCTCAGCACAAAAAAGTATGTGGAAAAATGAAATTGTCAACAACACACATAAAAAGGCATCAAAATGACAACATTAAACACTTATTTATCTATAATTACGCTGAATGTAAATGGACTAAATGCACCAATAAAGAGTCAGAGAGTCTCGGACTGGATAAAGAAACACGATCCATCTATATGCTGCCTACAAGAGACACACCTTAGACTTAGAGACACAAACAAACTAAAACTCAAAGGATGGAAAAAAAATATATCAAGCAAACAATAAACAAAAAAGAAGAGGAGTAGCAATATTAATTTCTGACAAAATAGACTTTAGACTTAAATCCACCACAAAGGATAAAGAAGGACACTGCATAATGATAAAAGGGACAATTGATCAGGAAGACATAACCATATTAAACATTTATGCACCCAATGACAGGGCTGCAAGATACATAAATCAAATTTTAACAGAACTGAAAAGTGAGATAGACACCGCCACAATTATAGTAGGAGATTTCAACACACCACTTTCGGAGAAGGACAGGACATCCAGTAAGAAGCTCAATAGAGAAACGGAAGACATAGTTACAACAATCAACCAACTTGACCTCATTGACTTATACAGAACTCTCCACCCAACTGCTGCAAAGTATACTTTTTTCCTAGTGCACATGGAACATTCTCTAGAATAGACCACATATTAGGTCATAAAACAAACCTTTGCAGAATCCAAAACATCAAAATATTACAAAGCATCTTCTCAGACCACAAGGCAATAAAACTAGAAATCAATAACAGAAAAACTAGGGAAAAGAAATCAAATACTTGGAAAATGAACAATACCCCCCTGAAAAAAGACTGGGTTATAGAAGACATCAAGGAGGGAAGAAGGGAATTCATAGAATGCAACGAGAATGAAAATACTTCCTATCAAAACCTCTGGGACACAGCAAAAGCAGTGCTAAGAGACCAATTTATATAGATAAATGCACACATACAAAAAGAAAAAAGAGCCAAAATCAGAGAATTGTCCCTACAACTTGAACAAATAGAAAGTGAGCAACAAAAGAATCCATCAGGCACCAGAAGAAAACAAATAACAAAAATTAGAGCTGAACTAAATGAATTAGAGAACAGAAAAAACAACTGAAAGAATTAACAAAGCCAAAAGCTGGTTCTTTGAAAAAATTAAAGAAATTGATAAACCATTGGCTAGACTGACTAAAGAAATATAGAAAAGGAAACAAATAACCCGAATAAGAAACGAGAAGGACCACATCACAACAGACCCAATTGAAATTAAAAGAATCATATCAGATTATTACGAAAAATTGTACTCTAACAAATTTGAAAACCTAGAAGAAATGGATGACTTCCTGGAAAAACACTACCTACCTAAACTAACACATTCAGAAGTGGAACAACTAAATAGACCCATAACAAAAAAAGAGATTGAAACAGTAATCAAAAAACTCCCAATAAATAAAGCCCTGGGCCGGACGGCTTCACAGCAGAGTTCTACCAAACTTTCAGAGAAGAGTTAACACCACTACTACTAAAGGTATTTCAAAGCATAGAAAATGACGGAATACTATCCAGCTCATTCTATGAAGCCACCATCTCCCTGATACCAAAACCAGGTAAAGACATTACAAAAAAAGAAAATTACAGACCTATATCCCTCATGAACATAGATGAAAAATCCTCAACAAAATTCTAGCCAATAGAATCCAACAACACATCAAAAAAATAATTCACCACGACCAAGTGGGATTTATACCAGGTATGCAAGGCTGGTTTAATATCAGAAAAACCATTCATGTAATCCACCACATAAATAAAACAAAAGACAAAAACCACATGATCTTATCAATTGATGCAGAAAAGACATTCGACAAAGTCCAACACCCATTTATGATAAACTCTCACCAAAATAGGAATTGAAGGAAAATTCCTCAACATAATAAAGGGCATCTATGCAAAGCCAACAGCCAATATCACTCTAAATGGAGAGAACCTGAAAGCATTTCCCTTGAGAACGGGAACCAGACAAGGATGCCCTTTATCACCGCTCTTATTCAACATTGTGCTAGAAGTCCTAGCCAGGGCAATTAGGCTAGACAAAGAAATAAAGGGTATCCGGACTGGCAAGGAGGAAGTAAAATTATCTCTATTTACAGATGACATGATTTTATACACAGAAAACCCTAAGGAATCCTCCAGAAAACTACTGGAAGTAATAGAAGAGTTTGGCAGAGTCTCAGGTTATAAGATAAACATACAAAAATCACTCGGATTCCTCTACATCAGCAAAAAGAACACCGAAGAGGAAATCACCAAATCAATACCATTCACAGTAGCCCCCAAGAAGAGAAAATACTTAGGAATAAATCTTACCAAAGATGTAAAAGACCTATACAAAGAAAACTACAAAGCTCTACTACAAGAAATTCAAAAGGACATACTTAAGTGGAAAAACATACCTTGCTCATGGATAGGAAGACTTAACATAGTAAAAATGTCTATTCTACCAAAAGCCATCTATACATACAATGCACTTTCGATCCAAATTCCAATGTCATTTTTTAAGGTGATAAACAAATCACCCACTTCATATGGAAGTGAAAGAAGCCTCGGATAAGCAAAGCATTACTGAAAAAGAAGAAGAAAGTGGGAGGCCTCACGCTACCTGATTTCAGAACTTATTATACAGCCACAGTAGTTAAAACAGCCTAGTATTGGTACAACAACAGGCACATAGACCAGTGGAACAGAATTGAGAACCCAGATAAAAATCCATCCACATATGAGCAGCTGATATTTGACAAAGGCCTAGTGTCAGTTAATTGGGGAAAAGATGGCATTTTTAACAAATGGTGCTGCCATAACTGGATATCCATTTGCAAAAAAATGAAATAGGACCCATACCTCACACCAAGCACAAAAACTAACTCCAAGTGGATCAAAGACCTAAACATAAACACTAAAACAATAAAGATCATGGAAGAAAAAAATAGGGCCAACCTTAGGAGCCCTAATACAAGGCATAAACAGAAGACAAAACATTACCAAAAATGACAAGGAGAAACCAGATAACTGGGACCTCCTAAAAATCAAACACCTATGGTCATCTAAGGACTTCACCAAAAGAGTAAATAGACCACCTACAGACTGGGAAAGAATTTTCAGCTATGACATCTCCGACCAGCACCTGATCTCTAAAATCTATATGATTCTGTCAAAACTCAACCACAAAAAGACAAACAACCCAATCAAGAAGTGGGCAAAGGATATGAACACACACTTCACTAAAGAAGATATTCAGGCAGCTAACAGATACATGAGAAAATGCTCTCGATCATTAGCCATTAGAGAAATGTAAATTAAAACTACGATGAGATTCCATCTCCCTCCAACAAGGTTGGCATTAATCCAAAATAATAAACGTTGGAGAGGTTGCGGAGAGATTGAAACTCTTATATACTGCTGGTGGGAATGTAAAATGGTACAACCACTTTGGAAATCCATCTGGCGTTATCTTAAACAGTTAGAAATAGAGCTACCATACAACCCAGAAATCCCACTCCTCGAAATATACCGTAGAGAAACAAGAGCCTTCACACAAACAGATATATGCACACCCATGTTTATTGCAGCTCTGTTTACAATAGCAAAAAGCTGGAAGCAACCAAGGTGTCCATCAACGGATGAATGGGTAAATAAATTGTGGTATATTCACACAATGGAATACTACGCATCGATAAAGAACGGTGACAAATCTGTGAAACATTTCGTAACATGGAGGAACCTGGAAGACATTATGTTGAGCGAAATCAGTCAGAGGCAAAAGGACAAATATTGTATAAGACCACTATTACAAGATCTTGAGACATAGTATAAACTGAGAAGAACACATACTTTTGTGGTTATGAGGCGGGGAGGGAGGGAGGGAGGGAGAGGGTTTATTACTGATTAATTAGCAGATAAGAACTGCTTTAGGTGAAGGGAAAGACAACACTCAATACATGGAAGGTCAGCTCAATTGGACTGGACCAAAAGCGAAGAAGTTTCCGGGATAAACTGAATGCTTCAAAGGTCAGCGGAGCAAGGGCGGGGGTTTGGGAACCATGGTTTAAGGGGACTTCTAAGTCATTTGGCAAAATAATTCTATTATGAAAACATTCTGCATCCCACTTTGAAATGTGGTGTCTGGGGTCTTAAATGCTAACAAGCGGCCATCTAAGATGCATCAATTGGTCTCAACCCACCTGGAGCAAGGGAGAATGAAGAACACCAAGGTCACACGACAACTAAGAGCCCAAGAGACAGAAAGGGCCACATGAACCAGAGACCGACATCATCCTGAGACCAGAAGAACTAGTTGGTGCCCGGCCACAATCGATGACTGCTCTGACAGGGAGCAAAACAGAGAACCCCTGAGGGAGCAGGAGATCAGTGGGATGCAGACCCCAAATTCTCATAAAAAGACCATACTTAATGGTCTGACTGAGACTAGAGGAATCCCAGCGGCCATGGTCCCCCAACCTTCTGTTGGCACAGGACAGGAACCATCCCCGAAGACAACTCATCAGACATGAAAGGGACTGGACAGTGGTAGGAGAGAGATGCTGATGAAGAGTGAGCTAATTATATCAGGTGGACACTTGAGACTGTGTTGGCATCTCCTGTCTGGAGGGGGGATGGGAGGATAGAGAGAGTTGGAAGCTGGCAAAATTGTCACGAAAGGAGAGACTGGAAGGGCTGACTCATTAGGGGGAGAGCAAGTGGGAGTAAGGAGTAAGATGTCTATAAACTTATATGTGACAGACTGACTTGATTTGTAAACGTTCACTTGTAGCTCAATAAAAGTTAATTAAAAAAAAAGACTATCTTTTCCCCATTTAACTGTTTGGGGAACTTTGTCAAATATCCACTGCTCATATGTGGATGGATTTATGTCTGGATTCTCAAATCTGTTCCATTGGTCTATGTCTCTGTTGTTGTACCAGTGCTAGGCTGTTTTGACTACTGTGGTGGTATAATAGATTCTAAAATCAGGTAGGGTAAAGCCTTTGTTCCTCTTTATCAGTAATGTTTTAATTATCTGGGGCCTCTTTCCCTTCCCTATGAAGTTGGTGATTTGTTTCTCTATCTCATTAAAAAATGCCATTGGAATTTGGATCGAAGTTGCATTAAATGTATAGGTCGCTTTTGGTAGAATAGACATTTTTATAATGTTAAGTCTTCCAATCCATGAGCAAGGTATGTTTCTCACTTATATAGGTCTCTTTTGGTTTCTTGCAGAAGTGTATTGCAGTTTTCTTTGTATGAGTCTTTTCCATCTCTAGTAAGATTTATTCCTAAGTATTGTATCTTATGGGGGACCTGTGTAAATGGTATTGATTTGGTGATTTTATCTTCGATGTTCTTTTTGTTGGTGTATAGAAATCCAACTGATTTTTGTATGTGTATCTTGTGTCCTGACACTTTGCAGAGCTTTTCTTTTAGTTTCAGTAGTTTTGTTGAGGTTTCTTAGGTTTTCTGTGTATAAGATCATGTCATTTGCAAATAGAGATAATTTTACTTCTTCCTTGCCAATCGGATGCCCTTTATTTCTTTATCCAGCCTAATTGCTCTGGCTAGGAACTCCAGTATAATGTTGAATAAGAGTGGTGATAAGGGGCATCCTTGTCTGGTTCCCAATCTCAAGGAGAATGTTTTCAGGCTCTCTCCATTTAGGATGATGTTGGCTGTTGGCTTTGTATAAATGCCCTTTATTATGTTGAGAATTTTCCTTCTATTCCTATTTTGCTGTTTTTTTAATCATGAATTGGGTTTTGAAGTTTGTTAAATGCCTTTTCTGCATCAGTTGATAAGATCATGTAGTTCTTGTCTCTTGTTTTATTTATATGATGGATTACGTTAATTGTTTTTCTAATGTTGAACCATCCCTGTATACCTGGTATGAGTCCAACTTGGTCATCGTGAATTATTTTTTTGATATGTTGTTGAATTCTATTGGCTAGGATTTTGTTGAGAATTTTTGCATCTATGTTCATGAGGGATATAGGTCTGTAATTTTCTTTTTTTGTAATGTCTTTACTTGGTTTTGGTGTCGGGGATATGCTGGCTTCATAAAATGAGTTTGGGAGTATTCCACCATTTTCTATGCTCTGAAATACCTCTAGAAGTTGTGGTGTTAACTCTTCTTTGAAAGTTTCGCAGAATACTGCAGTGAAGCCACCCAGGCCAGGGCTTTTTTAGGTTGGGAATTTTTTGATTACCTTTTCAATCTCTTGTTTTGTTATGGGTTTATTTAGTTGTTCTACCTCTATTTGTGTTAGTTTAGGTAGGTAGCGTGTTTCTAGAAATTCATCCCTTTCTTCTAAGTTTTCAAATTTTTTAGAGTACAGTTTCTTGTGGTAATCCAATATGATTCTTTTAATTTCAGTTAGGTCTGTTGTAATATCACGTATCTCAGTTCTTATTCAGGTTATTTGCTTCCTCTCCTGTTTTTCTTTTTCAGATTGGCCAATGGTTTATCAATTTTGTTAATTTTTTCAAAGAACCAGCTTTTGGTCTTGTTAATTCTTTTTTTTTTTTTTCTTAAATAATATTTTATTGCATTTTAGGTGAAAGTTTCCACAGCAAATTAGGTTCCCCTTCAACAATTTTTATACAAATTGTTCCAGGCCATTGGTTACAATTTTTTTTTCCTGTTTTTAGTTTTTTTTTTTTTTTTAATTTTTATTAAGCTTCAAGTGAACATTTACCATTCCAATCAGTCTGTCACATGTAGGTTTACATACATCTTACTCCCTTCTCCCACTTGCTCTCCCCCTATTGAGTCAGCCCTTACGGTCTCTCGTTTCGTGCCAATTTTACTTTCTTCCCACTCTCTCTATCTTCCCATACCCCCTCCAGTCAAGAGTTGCCAACACACTCTCCCGTGTCCACCTGATTTAATTAGCTAACTCTTCATCAGTATCTCTCTCCCCCGCACTGACCAGTCCTTTTCATGCCTGATGATTTGTCTTCGGGGATGGTTCCTGTCCTGTGCCATCAGAAGTTCTGGGGAGCATTGTCTCTGGGATTCCTCTAGTCGCAATCATACCATTACGTGTGGTCTTTTAATGAGAATTTGGGGTCTGCGTCCCATTGGTCTCCTGCTCCCTCAGGAGTTGTCTGTTGTGTTCCCTGACAGGGCAGACATCGATTGTGGCCGGGCACCAACTAGTTCTTCTGGTCTCAGGATATTGTAGGTCTCTGGTTCAAGTGGCCCTTTCTGTCTCTTGGGTTCTTAGTTGTCGTGTGACCTTGGTGTTCTTCCTTTGCCTTTGCTCCCGGTGGGTTGAGACCAATTAATGTATTTTAGATGGCTGCTTGTTGGCATTTAGGACCCCAGGTGCCACAATTCAAAGTGGGATGCAGAGTGTTTTCATAATAGAATTGTTTTGCCCATTGATTTAGAAGTCCTCTCAAACCAAGTTCCCCAGACCCCAGCCCCTGCTTCGCTATCCTTTGAAGCTTTCATTTTATCTCGGAAACCTCTTTACTTTTAATCCTGTCCAATTAGGCTGACCTTCCTTGTTTTGAGTGTTGTCTTTCCCTTCACCCAAAGCAGTTCCCATCTACAGATTGATCAATAAAAAGCCCTCTCCCTCCCTCCCTCCCTCCCCCCTTTGTAACCACAAAAGTATGTGTTCTTTTCCGTTTTTTCTATTTCTCAAGATCTTATAATAGTGGTCTTATACAATATTTGTCCTTTTGCAACTGACTCATTTCGCTCAGCATAATGCCTTCCAGATTCCTCCATGTTATGAAATGTTTCAGAGATTCGTCACTATTCTTTATCGATGCGTAGTATTCCATTGTGTGAATATACCACAATTTATTTACCCATTCATCCGTTG